>NC_081517.1:43809440-44109440 GCF_030273125.1 Centropristis striata | reverse complement strand
CCCCAATAAGTTTATTAAGTCATAAAACCAGATAGATGAAATAGATTTCATATCAACCAAAAAGGTTTACGTATGAAAAAAGTTGACAAAGATGAAAACGAAGGACATTTTCACTCTAATTTTAGTTTTAGTTAGTTTTGTAACCACAAAATACAGTTTCAGTTAGTTATCATTTTTAAAAAACTCTAGTTTGTATTTTTATTTCAGTTAACAAAAAAATGACAAAAAAAATGTTTTTTCAATTCTAGTTTTTGATATTTCGTTACTTTTCGTTAACTATAATAACCTTGAGTTGTACTGAGGCCCACTTCAAGTGAGGGTGCGGGCCGTATGCGGCCCCCGGGCCTCCAGTTGCCCATCCCTGGTTTAAACAATATAAAAATGATGGCTGGATTCCATTTAGCTGCTTCAGTTTCAGGCCGCTGGTGTCGTTCAAACTGTCCTGACTTACTGAGTCATCGTTAATGATGTGATGATGCAGGTAGAAGAGTCACAAGATTCACAGGTTAATGAATCATTTAATCACTTCCTTCTTTTTGTTAATCTCCCTCTCACATTGTTCATATTGTATAAGAGCGTGTAGACTTCTTCCTCTTCTTTGAACATTTCAGGAAGACTCAACCTGCTTTGCTGCACCAACCTTCTTATTACTTCCATCATCATTACTTTAAAAGGCCAATTGATGTTTTAATTTTTCCTCATTCAGAATCACAGAAGCTGAAAATGTTTTTCTATTCAGTTACTGAAAACATGTTTTGCTCCTGTGTTTACATCTATTTCTGATGCTAATCTTTAGTTTAATAAACTCGACAAGTTTAAATCCTTTGCCTTTTAACCCTGTGGAGTGTCCAAAAGCTCCAAATCATGACTTCTTCATCACATCCAGACTAGAAATCAAAGCAGCGTGGAGCCCTACTGTAAATTTACCTCTAAAGTTCTGGCTGTAAACTCCATGAGGCCAGTTTCAGTTTGATGATGATATACCAAGTAAAACTGGAGACAAGCTCAAATAGATTTAGTATCAAATGATAGAACTGGATGGAACCCTCTTATATGGTAGATTTGACACCTTTGTTCAAATTTGCAACATTTCTTTAATGAGCATGATAGTGTTTTGAAAGTAAAAAAAAGATTCAAAATCACATTTTATGTTGGACTAAGGGACTAAAAAAGACACAAAATGACCAAAAAAAGACACAAAATGACTAAAGAAAAACACAAAATGACAAAAAAGACACAAAATGACTAAGAAATACACAAAAACACACAAAATGACCAAAAAAATACACAAAAATACACAAAATGACCAAAAAATACACAAAATTACCAAAAAAAAAGACATAAAATGACTAAGAAATACACAAAAAGACACAAAATGACCAAAAAAAGACACAAAAAGACACTAAATGACTAAAAAAAGACACAAAATGACTTAAAAAAAAAAAGACACAAAATGACTTAAGAAAAGACACAAAATGACTTAAAAAAAGACACAAATGACTACAAAATACACAAAAACTGTTTTTAAAAACATGACTATGTTTATGGAGAATAAATCAAAAGTGAAAAACCAAGAGAAAGAAACATCCAGTCACTCACCTGTTCCTCTGGACTCGATATGATCACCAGGTGTCCACCAAGAGTTTCACAGTCTCTTCTGCTGCTAGACCAGTCTTCCTCTGAGGTGGACATCCAATAACAACTCTTGCCAAACTTCATCCACTCGTCAGGACAGCACGTTGTCTCTGTTTAACAGCAGAGAAAGATGTTCTTTTGTTACAATACTGTATATAACACTGTGACATGGAGTCAAAACACAATACAGAGCATCAGGCAGAAATATTGGTGTCATGTGGTTGTTCTGAAGGCCCACTGGATCTTTCCCTAACCCTAAACTTAATCCTAACAAAGTGGCTATTGTGCCTAAACAGAACATTCTTTCTTATCAAAATCATCTGTTCTTGTGGAGTATATATGAGCCTTCAGCCATCTGTCCTTCTGTCTGAATTAGCTAAAAAAAAAAAGTGTACCGTTTAAAGAGTTGCTTAAAATAAATCCTTGTTGTAGGAATATTTTGACACCTTGGGGAATATGCCAACTCACATTAATTCTGAGGGTTAGAAGAGAAGACCACTTTGTAAAAATGAAGCTACCACCAGCAGCAGGTTAGCTTAAATTAGCATAAAGACTGTAAAACAGGAGGAACAGCTCAGTTTGAAGGAGGCAGAAATGCCTCCCAGCACTTCTAAAGCTCACTCAAAACATCTTACACCTCGTTTGGTCTGAACAGGACCGCACTGGCTATCTACATCAGGCTAGCTGTTTCCTCTTGATTCCAGTCTTTGTGCTAAGCTAAGCTAACTGGCTGCTGATCCAGCTTTACTGCACATAGATAACGAGCCACTCACCAAATTACTGGCAAGAAGGCGAATAAGTGAAATTTCCAAAATGTTTCAAAGTATTACTCTCATTGGAATGATGATATTTTCTACTCACCAATATATTTTTGTAGTTCATCTCTCTCTCTGGTCAGGTTGTGATTGAGGCTTCTCATTTCTTCTCTCTCTCTGGTCAGGTTGTGATTGAGGCTTTTCATTTCGTCTCTCTCGTTGGTCAGGTTGTGATTGAGGCTTTTCATTTCGTCTCTCTCGTTGGTCAGGTTGTGGTTGAGGCTTCTCATTTCACTGTAACTTGTCTGTAGTTCGTCTCTCTCTTTGGTCAGTTGATGTCTTTCTGGAATGACTGACAAAACAAAGATCCAGCATGAGGAAAGCTCAAGGATCACTTACATCATATACCGTATTTCCTCAATTTAAAGCCGGGCCCCTATTAATAACCGGCCTCATTTAGTAACTGGGTGTAAAATACATTTTTAGTCAATAAAAGCCGGCCTCTTTTATAAGCCGGGTGTCTTACCGGTGTTATGTCAAAGTCTGTTCCCCCGTCGATATGTGTCCCCCTTACCTTAACCTGCGCCACCCTGACCCCTGACCCCAACCAGTCCTCCTTTAAGTTGTTAACATGAGCCCAAGTTTACCTTAACCCCAAACAGTTCTCTCTACAAGGCCTAACCTTAAACTGAAATCCTAACTCCAACCGCGGAGGTGATGCTACGGAGAACACCATTCAGGAAAAATCATTTGACGGATTTCCACACCTGTATTTAGAAGTTTGGCCACACGAGTTAGTACTGTAGGTAAATATGGTTGTTCCTCCTGCTGTCCTAGTCATTCTCTGTAAAGTCGAGCCGTTTACGCACGTTCTTCTGGGCTTTTTAGTAGTTTAGACATTTTAAATCCTGCTTCAAATGAACATTCAGCGTGCTGTTCATTGTTTGTTTACATCCCAGTACTTCCAATATGGCCGACATCCAGGTAACTGGCTACAATGCGCTGTGTAAAACACTCTAAAAAGTGCCGGTCAGAGCTGCTCTGATTTTCTTTTATTAATAAAAGCCTCCTTCAAATAATAGCCTGCCCCTATTATTAGCCGGGTCCCAAACTGATTTTTTATTAATAGAAGCCCTGGCTACTATTTGAGGAAATACAGTTTGCATATGGTTACTGTGTCACAACCATCGATCAGAATAGATGAATTGAGAAAACTCACATAGGACCAGCAGGACAATGAGGGCCACCAGGAGGAGAAGAGACAGCAGCCCCAGAAACACTGCAGCAGCTCCCAGACAAGTCCTCTTTCCTGGACTCACACTGACTGAAGAGACTGCAGGCACAAATACACAGCTGATCAGAGAGGCTATAGTCAAAATTTACATTTAATACGGAGATATGCTGTTCTGCTTAGTTAGAACACTGTAAAAAATGTCTGTACATTTTTATGGTGAAAAAACTGCTAAACCACGACAGTAAAAGACCGTAAAATGATAAATACGTTAATGTGTAAGTAACAATGAAACACTGTAAATGTATATATCAGTCAAAACAGTATTTTTTAGTTATTATTTTACAGTTATTTTTAAAAAAAAATACATTACTCCACTGTAAAATACTCTGGCACCGTGTTTGTAGCAAAAACTATACTGTAATATATATACAAGCCATCATTTTTGCATTTATTTTTTGTAAAAAAAAAAATTTCTCACTGTTAAATGTACTTAACACCATATCTCTAACAGAAATATACTGTAATATTTAATGGTAAAATCTTTAATTTATGCAGCAATTATAAAGTTTTTTTCTTGTCAATTATATGGCAGAACAGCGTTTCTTTTGATGGAAAAACTTCTTTTTTTTAATGGTAAGATATGGAATAAAATGGCAATCTTAAACATGAAATCAACAGTGCTAATATAATTTTACCGTAATATATTTTTAAAATATATATATTAAGTTCTGGCAATTACAGCTGCGTTTTTTTTTTACCGCAAAAACAACAGCTTTTTTTGTTTTTTTTACAGTGAAGTTAACAATTAAGAGTTGGTTTTAGCTATCTTTTAGGATCATAAATGTTTTTTTATCTCTAGTTAGTAACTCTAATCTCACGGCAAAAACAATATTCGATATATTATATGTAGGACATATATGAGACACGGACAGACAGACAGACAGACAGACAGACAGACAGACAGACAGATAGATAGATAGATAGATAGATAGATAGATAGATAGATAGATAGATAGATAGATAGATACTTTGCTGCTGGTCCTCAGTAGTGTTGTCCTCTGATTTTTCTCCTGTTTTGTCCTGTGTTTTGTCCTGTGATTTGTCCTGTGATTTGTCCTGTGATTTGTCCTGTGTTTTGTCCTGTGATTTGTCCTGTGATTTGTCCTGTGGCGTGCTCTCTTCTGCCCAGCAGTTGTCATAAATCCTCACACTGTCGATGTCATCACAGTCGTCTGTGTTTCCGTCCTCCTTCTCACCGGCCTGAAATCTAACTTTCTTGGTGAGGTCTGGCTTGGCGTAGATATCCTCAGACATGTTTTCTCACTTCAGCTGAAAACACTCAGAATGACTGTGTTGTGCTCTGACCAGTCCCACTGTGATTTAACATTTATATCATGATGCTGTAGAGGTAATTTGGCTACATGAGTTGAATTGCAGGGAAGTAAACAGGGGAAGTGAACATGGAAGCTCTCATCAATTATCTCTGTATTGTTGAATTATTAACTAAAAGCGAGTACATTCACCCTTTTGTTTACTTTGTGTCCAACTGCTTAATTGTGGAAGTGATCAGCTAACAGTTCATTACAATTATTCCAGAGGGCCTCACTCCAGACCTTAGGACCAACCTGCAGCTGGACATCACGGATCAACTGATGGATCTTTACTGAACATGATTCGATTTCTGTCAAACTCTAGAGGAGTTTCTGATGAAACGGTCCACTTCCTGTCTTATTATGTCGTGTATTTTCGGCCTTGCTGGCTCTGCATACAGCAATAGCTGTAGGGACCAGTGCTCGGGGCGAAGATTTTTTTTTTTTTGGATTGTTTCTTCTTCCTCTTCCGGACGCAATTTCGTCCTGCTACTAGTCCTACAACTTGAAGAGTTGCAGGACAAATTGTATATCAAAACGTGCAGTTTGTACGGGATCGGTGTGCTATTACTTTTCTCTACAGAATACGAATTTTTCGTGACGTAAGTCGCGAGAAACTGCCCAAAATTTTGTAGAAATTTCACTCTGCCCACCTCTGACTGCTTTCACTCTGCCAGAAGATTCCACAGCTGTTAATTCCGTTGATTGCTCTGCTCTGATTGGTCGACCCCACGCTTTGATGTTTTGATGTGATTACAGTTACAGATACACACACACACACACACACACACACACACACACACACTGGTCATTTAATGTAATAACAGTTAAAGATACACGCACGCACACACACACACTGGTCATTTAATGTAATAACAGTTAAAGATACACGCACGCACACACACACACTGGTCATTTAATGTAATATCAGTTAAAGATACACGCACGCACACACACACACACACACACTGGTCATTTAATGTAATAACAGTTAAAGATACACGCACGCACACACACACACACTGGTCATTTAATGTAATATCAGTTAAAGATACACGCACGCACACACACACTGGTCATTTAATGTAATAACAGTTAAAGATACATGCACGCACACACACACACACTGGTCATTTAATGTAATAACAGTTAAAGATACACGCACGCACACACACACTGGTCATTTAATGTAATATCAGTTAAAGATACACGCACGCACACACACACACTGGTCATTTAATGTAATATCAGTTAAAGATACACGCACGCACACACACACACTGGTCATTTAATGTAATATCAGTTAAAGATACACGCACACACACACACACTGGTCATTTAATGTAATATCAGTTAAAGATACACGCACGCACACACACTGGTCATTTAATGTAATAACAGTTAAAGATACACGCACGCACGCACACACACTGGTCATTTAATGTAATAACAGTTAAAGATACACGCACGCACACACACACACACACACATATGCGCGCGTAAGCGCACACACTCCTCCAGATACAAATATTTCACACACACACATTTTGAGGTTAAAGGGCATAGTTTGCTGTATAAATAAATACTTGAAGAGGAATAGTGTCATAACATTACTAGTATTAATTGTTTGAAATCTTTGAAGAATCTCATCATAGTGTACACACACCGGCAGTAGCCCCCGTGGCCCTTTCAAAATTTCCCCCAGAGGAAATTTTCTAGTTAATATTATTATCTTTATTAACATTGATCCTGTGCTTTAACGGTGTTACTGTGATCTGGTGTTTCAACATTTCCACATTGTTGTAGCTGGTAATTATTTGTTACAAACGAATGTGATTACACCGCAAGTGATGGAACAATATTGATGATGAATGTAGCTCCATTTTTGGATTAAGTGAGAAATCCTCTGCTCAGATTTTTTCTGTCAAACCCACACTGTATTGTAGCACACTTGTTCCTGTGCTTCCTTTATATTGGTTGAGTGACAGCAGACTTCTGAGTCCATGGATTGGAGCAGGGCCGGCTCTAGGTATAGGCGACATAGGCGGTCGCCTAGAGCGCCATCTGCTGGAGGGGCGCCGCCAGTCACCCTCGAGGGAGAAAAAAACAAAACAATAATTTTCGATGCCCAATGTCGCCCTCCCTTCTTGTTCCGTCTTGAAAATTATAAATATTAACAAAATGAATAAACAGATAAACAATGACATTTTGTCACTTGTGGTGCTGAGTCATGTGACATGTGGTCATTGCCTTGCCCCCCTTTAGACGGTCAGATCGCTGTCACAGAGGTCAGGTCACGTCAAGTGACAGACACGTTATGTTTTGATAAATCTTCAAGATGAAACGGCCGTCAAAGTTCTCCGGTGCGCAGTATCGAAAGAGAAGAAAAGAGGAGGAGGAGAAGAAGTCCCAATATAAAGGTAACGTTATGTCATCTTTTTTAAATGCCGTTTTGTATGAAGACTTTTCATTTGTATTAGCTTGCTAGCTAGGTTGAAATAAAGCAACGCTGGTTTAAGACAGTTAAGCACCTTTTGCACTTTCATCGTCTCTCTTGTCTCTAACTTTGTTAGTGGTCTCCAGCTGTGCTTCTTTGTGAAATAACTTGTAAGTTAATAATTATATAGACAGACAGTTGTATTATATAGCCTGGTTGGCACCATGGGCAAACAAAAACGGGAGTTCCCCCCTCCGTGAAACAGTAAGCGGAGCTGTTCAACACCAATGGATCTCGCCGAGGGCACCAAATGAGCTAGAGCCGGTCCTGGATTGGAGGTAAATCAAACACATGGATTCTTCATGATTGTTATTATTATCTGATAGTGAGCACGGCATGGAAACTTATTGGATGTAAAAAAAAGTTTCAAAAGTTTCTACTCTATAACACTAAAATGTTTGGAAAAAGATTTGTAAAACAGGACAAAAAGTTCCCCCTAATTTGCACATTTATTTATTTTTAGTGTGAAAGTGTTGAAGTTGTGGATTGTGAATTGTTTGTTAGCTTTCTGATGATTATCAGAAACTATTATGTAGTGTTTATTGTCAAAGAAAACACATGTTTCTTAATTATCTATTTAGGACTTTTATGGCCCTGTGTCCAGAATAGTAATTTCAGGGATTCAATCAATTAAACGACTTTTTCATTTATGTTAACATGTAAAAAAGCGATGCCCCAAATCAGTCAATCATACTATAAATTGCTTCATCCGAGACAAATGTTTTATTGTATCACTTAGACACATGAGTCAATGTAAACATACAGCAGAGAGATGCATCATTCAGAAGAGGAGAAACATACAGTATGTTATTGATATTTTACATGTGTGAGAGCAGAATGTATGTGGAATCAGTCCAAAAGCACACAATAATAATTCGATTTTATACAAACATTATCTCACAGATAAAGTGTAATCCAACACTGCATCTTAAATCATTCCAGTTCGCTGCTGCAGGAGCCCAACCAATAATCCCAACACAGTCTTCATTTCTGCTATCAGGCTGGCCTCCTCTCCAGTACCTATAGATGAACAAACACTATTATTATTATTAGAAATGAATAATGTTATCACTGTACATCAGAGCATGCTATTATTAGGTCCCAGTATAATTATGATTTTAACAGAACATTACATATAAACAAACACAGGAAGCTCAGGTGTTTGACTTGAGTCACATCTTGGATCCTCCAAAACATAATTTCACTGTGGCCAGAACTCTTGAATTAATTAATTAATATATCAATAATCAATTGAAGTCTGTAGTCACTGTTTGTTTGCCTGTTCTGACACATTATGAATGTAACACAGTGACGGTCAATAAATAATAAATATAAAATGTCTTACGTTGTGGAAGCTGCTGATCCATCGACCCATTTCCAGTTGTTTTCTCCCTCTTCATCAGTCAGACCAATCCAGACATTCTGGTTAAATGAGCTGATGAACTTCTAGATTTCAAAGATTATAATTAGTTCTTTATCACTCTTTACTGACTGTCTTCCAAAGAAATGTAAACCTGAAGACGCCTCATCTGAGTAGGAAAAGCTTTAAAAGTTATGGCTGAATTCCATTTAGCTGCTTCAGTTTCAGGCTGCTGGTGTCGCTCAAACTGTCCTGACTTACTGAGTCATCGTTAATGTAATTAGAGACAGCTGAACTTTTCCTACTGTGACGAGTCGAAACGTCTGCTGGCCTGCTGTGATGATGCAGGTAGAAGAGTCACAAGATTCAAAGGTTAATGAATCATTTAATCACTTCCTTCTTTTTGTTAATCTCCCTCTCACATTGTTCATATTGTATAAGAGCGTGTAGACTTCTTCCTCTTCTTTGAACATTTGAACAAGACTCAACCTGCTTTGCTGCACCAACCTTCTTATTACTTCCATCTTTTTTAAAAGGCCAATTGATGTTTTAATTTTTTGAAATCACAGAAGCTGAAAATGTTTTTCTATTCAGTTACTGAAAACATGTTTTGCTCCTGTGTTTACATGTATTTCTGATGCTAATCTTTAACATCAGAAAACATTAATAAACATTAATAAACATTAATAAACATTAATAAACTCGACAAATTTAAGTCCTTTGCCTTTTAACTCTATGGAGTTTTGGGCTATTTCGTCCATGTCTGAATCCCTTTCATCCTGACTGTATACTCCACTTTAAAAATATGTTTAAATGCCATGTTGGTATATTTTTCAGCACAACCTCACCTACATGACCTAATAATAATTGTTCCTTTTTGGTTCAAAATGTTGGTCAGTAAGTCAGAATAAAAAATCAAAGAAAAACCAACATAAATGTGATCTTGTGATTGTGTGTGATCCTGTCATCCAACTCTGGCTTTTATTCTAGTCTTTGTTAGTCATTAGTGATTTTAAATATTTTTTTTTCCTTTCAAAACACTATCATGCTCAATAAAGAATTTTAAATGTTGCAAATGTGAACAAAGGTGTCAAATCTAACATATAAGAGGGTTCCATCCAGTTCTATCATTTGATACTAAATCTATTTGAGCTTGTCTCCAGTTTTACTTGGTATATCATCATCAAACTGAAACTGGCCTCATGGAGTTTACAGCCAGAACTTTAGAGGTAAATTTACAGTAGGGCTCCACGCTGCTTTGTTTTCTAGTCTGATGGAGGCAACAAGTCTGGATTATTTGGAGCTTTTGGACAATCCACAGGGTTAATGGAAGGGGAGTAGGTTTTGTCTTTTGGTAACATTTACAACAGTTTTAAAAACATGACAATGTTTAATGAGACTCTTAAAAGTTCTCAGGTTCAAGAGAAAGAATCATTCAGTCACTCACCTGTTCCTCTAGACTCGATATGATCACCAGGTGTCCACCACGAGTTTCACAGGTACTTTTGCTGCTAGACCAGTCTTTCTTTGAGGTGGACATCCAATAACAACTCTTGCCAAACGTTGTCCAATAGTCTGGACACCACGTTGTCTCTGTTTAACAGCAGAGAAAGATGTTCTTTTTGTTACAATACTGTATTCAACACTGTGACATGGAGTCAAAACACAATACAGAGCATCAGGCAGAAATATTGGTGTCATGTGGTTGTTCTGAAGGCCCATTGGATCTTTCTCTAACTCTAAACTTAATCCTAACAAAGTGGCTACTGTGCCTAAACAGAACATTCTTTCTTATCAAAATCATCTGTTCTTGTGGAGTATATATTAGCCTTCAGCCATCTGTCCTTCTGTCTGAATTAGCTAAAAAATGTGTACTGTTTAAAAAGTTGCTTAAAATAAAACCTTGTTGTAGGAATATTTTGACACCTTGGGGAATATGCCGACTCACATTAATTTTGACGGTTAGAAGAGAAGATTGATCCCACTTTGTAAATATGAAGCTACTACCAGCAGCAGGTTAGCTTAAATTAGCATAAAGACTGTAAAACAGGAGGAACAGCTCAGTTTGAAGGAGGCAGAAATGCCTCCCAGCACTTCTAAAGCTCACTCAAAACATCTTACACCTCGTTTGGTCTGAACAGGACCGCACTGGCTATCTACATCAGGCTAGCTGTTTCCTCTTGTTTCCAGTCTTTGTGCTAAGCTAAGCTAACTGGCTGCTGATCCAGCTTTACTGCACATAGATAACGAGCCACTCACCAAATTACTGGCAAGAAGGTGAATAAGTGAAATTTCCAAAATGTTTCAAAGTATTACTCTCATTGGAATGATGATATTTTCTACTCACCAATATATTTTTGTAGTTCATCTCTCTCTCTGGTCAGGTTGTGATTGAGGCTTTTCATTTCGTCTCTCTCGGTGGTCAGGTTGTGGTTGAGGCTTTTCATTTCACTGTAACTTGTCTGTAGTTCGTCTCTCTCTCTGGTCAGTTGATGTCTTTCTGGAATTACTGACAAAACAAAGATCCAGCATGAGGAAAGTTCAAGGATCACTTACATCATATATGCGTATGGTTACTGTGTCCCAACCATCGATCAGAATAGATGAATTGAGAAAACTCACATAGGACCAGCAGGACAATGAGGGCCAGCAGGAGGAGAAGAGACAGCAGCCCCAGAAACACTGCAGCAGCTCCCAGACAAGTCCTCTTTCCTGGACTCACACTGACTGAAGAGACTGCAGACACAAATAAACAGCTGATCAGAGAGGCTGTAGTCAAAATTTACATTTAATACGGAGATATGCTGTTCTGCTTAGTTAGAAGTTAACAATTAAGAGTTGGTTTCGGCTATCTTACTGTATGGAAAATGTGTTTTTTTAATCTCCTGTGAGTAACTCATCCATCTAATCTCATGGTTAAAACAATATTCCATATATGAGACAGACAGACACATATAAAAAGAGAGATACTTTGCTGCTGGTCCCGAGTAGCGTTGTCTCCTGATTTGTCCTGTGGCGTGCTCTCTCCTGCCCTGCAGTTGTTATAAATCCCCACACTGTCGATTTCTTCATAGATGTCTGTGTTTCTGTCCTTCTCACCTGCCTGAAATCTAACTTTCTTGGTGAGGTCTGGCTCGATGTAGGTATGCTCAGACATGTTTTCTCACTTCAGCTGAAAACACTCAGAATGACCCTGTTCTGCGTTCTTTTCTGCTTTAATAACAGGGAAGTAAACAGGGGAAGTAAACATGAAAGCTATGATCACAGCCCATCAATTATCTCTGTATTGTTTAATTGGAGGTGGACACGAGAGATAAAGTTCAGAATTGTATTTGTTGAATATATTTGTGGAATTTTGTTCATATACATTTTGGAGCCAAACAGAACTGGACCTGTACTCTAATGCAATGCACACATGCACATTGATACTCTCGTATAAATGTGTTACTTTATGTTGTGACTTTTTGTTCATGCTAATATGTCAAACAGTCAGTTTGGTAAAAACTGTCAAAAATTCCTACAAACAACCACATTAAGACACCAAGACATTGAGGGACACCATAGAGAAAAACATGCTGTGATTTGGTTTCAAAAACTTTTGACATGCTGGAGATTTCAATAAGAAGGAAATCTCCTTATTGTCAATATAGCTAGAAACATTTTACATCCTCTGAATGCTTTAAGTCTCTTGTTTGTGGTCATAAAGCTTCATGAGGCTGTGATTATCAAAGAGGTCACAGCAGCTCATTTTACAGTGAGGTTAGGTTTAAAAAAATGGTCTCGTTGCAATTAAATGCCTACTGTGGAAACTAAAATAATCACACATGAATAAGATTGGGCTCATTGAATCGATAAGAATATCAGATTTCAAGTGATAAATTATATATCAAAACGTGCGGTTTGACCGGGATCGGTGTGCTATTACTTTTCTCTCCGAAATACGAATTTTTCGCGACATAAGTTGCGAAAAACTGCACAAAATTTTGCATTGAAATGAATGGGATGGCCGGAAAAAAAATGAGCAAAAAAGAACAATAATTGGAGATTTTCAAACGTCTACTTCTCCAGCATAATTTCACCTAGAGACTCCATTTAAACTTTAAACAGTAGACACAAGTCTTGTGTATCGGTGTATTAATCCACGTTTCGATAGGTCATATCGTTTTTTATCAATCCCTGTTCAATGACCATGATCATTTTGGAGAAATTCTGAGATTATAATGGGTGTGTATTGCACGGAATGTTCGTGTCACAGTGTGTGACATCATCGCCAGAGTGTAGAGGGAGAGAAAAAATAGTCAAAAAATACATTTGAAAACTGTGCTCAAGGCCGCAAATTCCACTCTACAGAAATAATTTATACATAGAAACGTAGGAAAATTAGTCTTCTCCCTCACAATCCTCTGGTAAAGCTGTCAGAGTTATAGTTTGGGCGTAGGACGCACAGATGCGCCACCAACACGCACCAACAGCCCTATTGGCTCCCATATTAAAAACGTAGGAAGATTTCTGTATAAAAGCATATTTAACAGTTTTTCAGATCGCTCTTACAAAGCTATTTCTTCATTTTTCTTCACAAAAAACATATGTAGACGTTCAGGAAGAACTTAGGACGCTCAAAGTGATGTCGGATCAATGATAGGTATTATGGTTTTTCCAAAAATGCTTTCTGCTCGAGGCCAGAAATTCCAGTCTGTCCACCTCTGGCTGCTGTGATTGTGCTGGAACATTCTACAGCAGCAGTTAATTCCGTTGATTGCTCTGCTCTGATTGGTCGACCCCAACACCTTTGATCCTTTGATGTGATTACAGTTACAGATACACGCACACGCGCACACACACACACACACACACACACAGGTCACTGTATGTGATTACAGTTACAGATACACGCACGCACACACAGTTAATTTTATGTGACCACAGTGAACCACAAACGATTAGCTACCTCGAAGACGCCGAAGTTGGTGTGTTTTCCTCAACTTTTACAACTATTCTGGTGAGTTAGCTTAGCTCAATTAGCACTATCATTGCGGTTCGATGCATTGAAAAATAAATAAATAACCAGAATAGTCGGTAAATGTTTAATCATAATGGATGTGTGTTTTTTTCATAATATTGTGACAATGTGATGGTTTTATGTTGATTATTTTGATGAGTGTTTAGCACTTTGTTTCTCCCTCTAATTCAGCCGCGGCCTGCTAACGAGGCTATATTGTTGTAATCCCAACTCCGAGTGATGCAGATAAATAAATTGTTTACATTCAAAGTGTTACAATGTACGGTATATTTTTCATGATTTAAGCTGCATGAATTGAAATTTATTTCATGTGTTAAAAAAAGGGAATATTTAATTCATATGTATGGTTTAACTAGTTAAAATGCAATTCATTTATTTTAATTTTAGAAAAAAGGACATTAAGGGAAAAAGACATTTAAAAAGTGTGAAAGTCTAATGGTTCTGCATACTTGTGTGCAGACTGTTTTTTTTGTTTTTTTGAGGGACGATTCTGTCTGTGGAACTGCTTCACTGTGGTCCAGGACTTCATTGCTGTTCGACGATGCTTCTGCGTGTTAGGACATCGACACGAGGATGCTTGTCGTACCAGGAGGAAGGTAGGAACCAAAACAAAAGGAAACCCACCTGAGAAGCTCTTTACCCATTTTTTTGCTACTTTATTCCGCCTGAAACTCGGGTTATTTTTTGTTCTTGGGCACAAGACTAACCAATAAATGACAGTTGACAACCAAGATAAACTGATAACTGAAAAAACTGACATCATAACTGAAGGCTGACGACGGAGAAACATTCAAAGTAAAATGGTTCAAACCGGGAAGACAAACGACTTTAAGTGAATTTAAAAGAGTATAACTGAGAAACAGTGAAGTGGTACCACATTTATTATTTTTTTCCTAAAACAAATGCCCATTTTTCTTTTATTATTTTCCTAATTTTTTTTTAACATATTGAAATACTTTATTTTTGTTTTACATCCATTCTGGTGGTTTAATTTTTTTGTTTATTTGAGCTAATTATTTTTACATGAAGATATTTCTACTTTAACAGAATGTAAATGAAACTGAACATGATATTTACATAATGATAATTTTCTGTTTAATAAAGCTGTGGCCCGGTGTGTTGTGTGGGTTGGAGGTCTTATTTACTCCCTTACAGGGTCTGCTACTGCCAATCTCCTTTCCCAAACCTAGAAGATCAGTGAGCGTGAATCTGAGTAAACCTGTGATAATTCTGAGCTGTATGGTCCTAAGTCTAAGATTTTTAATACAGACCCTAGATTTAGATATTGTAGATATTATACTTAGGTCAGCAGCATTGATCTCTTCTATAAGAGAGAGGGACACACGTCCAGGTCACATCAACATGTAAAAAAGCGATGCCCCAAATCAGTCAATCACACTATAAATTGCGTCATCCGAGACAAATGTTTTATTGTATCACTTAGACACATGAATGAATATGAACATACAGCAGAGAGATGCATCATTCAGAAGAGGAGAAACATACAGGATGTTCTTGATATTTTACATGTGTGAAAACAAAACAGATGTGGAATCAGTCCAAAAGCAGACAGTAATAATTAGATTTTATTTAAACATTATCTGACAGATAAAGTGTAATTCTTCACCACATGGCAAATCATTCCAGTTTGCTGTTGCAGAATCCCAACCTACAAGCTCAACACAGTCTTCATTTGTATACCAACCGTTACCATTGTCAGGCTGGCCTCTTCTCCAGTACCTATAGATGAACAAACACTATTATTATATATATACAAAATATATAAACAAACACAGGAAGCTCAGGTGTTTGATTTGAGTCACATCTTGGATCCTCCAAAACATCATTTCACTGTGGCCAGAACTTTTGAATCAATTAATTAATTAATAATCAATTGAAGTCTGTAGTCACTGTTTGTTTGCCTGTTATGACACATTATGAATGTAACACAGTGACGGTCAATAAATAATAAATAGAAAATGTCTTACGTTGTGGAAGCTGCTGATCCATCGACCCATTTCCAGTTGTCTTCACTCTCTTCATCAGTCAGACCAATCCAGACATTCTGGTTAAATGAGCTGATGAATTCCTAGATTTCAAAGATTATAATTAGTTCTTTATCGCTCATCATTTTTAAATGATTATTTTTTTGGCATTTTTCATGCTTTATTGAAAGTAATAGATAGAAAGGGGGATGGCGGCACAAGGACCTCAGGCCGGATTCGAACCCGGCTCCGCCGCAGCAAGGACTCAGCCTTAATGGTACGCGCTCTACCAGTGTGAGCCACTGGGACGCCCCTATTTATCACTCTTTATTGACTGTAGAAATGTAAACCTGAAGACACCTCATCTGAGTAGGAAACGCTTTAAAAGTTTAAACAATCTTCCTCTCACATTGTTTATATTGTGTTATTGAGTGTTTGTAGACTTCTTCCTCTTCTTTGAACATTTCAGGAAGACTCAACCTGCTTTGCTACACCAACCTTTTTACCACTTCCATCTTTTTTAAAAGGCCAAATGCCGTTTTATTTCTTCCTCTTTCAAAAATCCCAGAAGCTGAAAATGTTTGTTTCCTATTCAGTTACTCAAGACATGTTTTTCTCCTGTGTTTACATTCATTTCCGAAGAAAATCTTTAACATTAGAAAACATAAATAACAAGGACATATTGAAGTCCTTTGTCTGATAACGGGGAGTAGGTTTTGTATTTTGATGACATTTACAACCGTTTTAGAAGTATGTTTACAGAGAATAAATAAAAAGTCATCAGGTTCAAGAGAAAGAAACATCCAGTCACTCACCTGTTCCTCTAGACTCGATATGATCACCAGGTGTCCACCACGAGTTTCACACTCTCTTCTGCTGTTAGACCAGACTTTCTCTGAGGTGGACATCCAATAACAACTCTTGGCAAACTTCATCCACTCGTCAGGACAGCACGTTGTCTCTGTTTAACAGCAGAGAAAGATGTTATTTTTGTTAGAATACTGTATTCAACACTGTGACATGGAGTCAAAACACAATACAGAGCATCAGGCAGAAATATTGGTGTCATGTGGTTGTTCTGAAGGCCCATTGGATCTTTCCCTAACCCTAAACTTAATCCTAACAAAGTGGCTATTGTGCCTAAACAGAACATTCTTTTTTTTTCAAAATCACAGTAACTGAAAATGTTTGTGTCCTATTCAGTTACTAAAACACATGTTTTGCTTCTGTGTTTACATGTATTTCTGATGTTAATCTTTAACACCAGAAAACAAATAACAAGGACATAGTAAGGTGAGTGGACATATTTAAGTCCACTCACCTGTTCCGCTAGAGTCGATATGAAATTTGAATTTGATGTGTGCTGCAGTGGGTGGACCCTATGAGGACTACAGGAGATCTGCACTTGAGTTTCTCATGAAGTATGAAATGTTCTGGCCAGAAATAACTTTGTACTTGTTCTTCAACAAATGTATCTGTTCTTGTGGAGTATATGTTAGCATTTAGCCATCTGTCCTTCTATCTGAATTAGCTAAAAAAGTATACTGTTTAAAAAGTTGCTTAAAATGAAACCTTGTAGTAATTCTGAGGGTTAGAAGAGAAGATTGATCCCACTTTGTAAAAATGAAGCTACCACCAGCAGCAGGTTAGCGTAAATTAGCATAAAGACTGTAAAACAGGAGGAACAGCTCAGTTTGAAGGAGGCAGAAATGCCTCCCAGCACTTCTAAAGCTCACTCAAAACATCTTACACCTCGTTTGGTCTGAACAGGACCGCACTGGCTATCTACATCAGGCTAGCTGTTTCCTCTTGTTTCCAGTCTTTGTGCTAAGATAAGCTAACTGGCTGCTGATCCAGCTTTACTGCACATAGAATAAGTCTAATTTCCAAAATGTTTCAAAGTATTACTTTGATTCAAATGATGATATTTTCTACTCACCAATATATTTTTGTAGTTCATCTCTCTCTCTGGTCAGGTTGTGGTTGAGGCTTTTCATTTCGTCTCTCTCGGTGGTCAAGTTGTGATTGAGGCTTCTCATTTCGTCTCTCTCGGTGGTCAAGTTGTGATTGAGGCTTCTCATTTCGTCTCTCTCGGTGGTCAAGTTGTGATTGAGGCTTCTCATTTCTTCTCTCTCGTTGGTCAGGTTGTGGTTGAGGCGTTTCATTTCTTCTCTCTCGGTGGTCAAGTTGTGATTGAGGCTTCTCATTTCTTCTCTCTCTCTGGTCAGTTGGTGTCTTTGTGGAATTACTGACAAAACAAAGATCCAGCATGAGGAAAGCTCAAGGATCACTTACCCCTGGATCCACCCATTATAATCAATGTGTGAGATTCCACCGACTGCAGATCCGCTGCGTAATGAGTCCGACGACGCATGGCCATCCGACAGCCCTCGCAACACTTGCGCAGAGCTTCTATTTTTGTCGGACGACGGAGCACGGCGGATGAATTCGGCACAGAGCAGATCGTTCGGGACAGGAAGTCGTGCACAGACACAAAATAAAACATCCGGTATATTTTCAAAACAAAATACCTCGGGTTCACTGCAGCTCGTATTTCACAACGTGAAGACGTCATGATGGGCGGGGACAGACTTGAAGTCAACAGGTTAGAGGTTTTCACTCGTCTTTTCACACCGCTCACTCCGGTGCTTGTTGTAAACAAACAGAGGTTGCTAAGTGAACACCTCCTGCAGCAGCAGCACATACACACTGTACTGCTACAGAGCTAACTGTTAGCCTGTTAGCACATACACACTGTACTGCTACAGAGCTAACTGTAGCTAACTGCCACTAACGAGGTCCTCGTTATCGCTCGTTAGGACGGAGTCGCTGGATTTGTCTCCAGTCATTAATGAGGAGATGTTGATTCTCTTCCAGTTATATCAATTGATTACGCGTGAATTTGCGAGATCTCGTGCGTCCTCGGGACTCTGCTGTACGCAACAGCTCGGAAACAGACGGATCCGGTGTGTGTTGACGGACTGCGGAGATACGCAGCCGTTGCGGACGGACCCCTTTCGGATTTGTAACGCATCCAGTGGAATCCCGGGGTTACATCATATATGCATATGGTTACTGTGTCACAACCATCGGTCAGAATAGATTAATTTAGAAAACTCACATAGGACCAGCAGGACAATGAGGGCCACCAGGAGGAGAAGACACAGCAGCCCCAGAAACACTGCAGCAGCTCCCAGACAAGTCCTCTTTCCTGGACTCACACTGACTGAAGAGACTGCAGACACAAATAAACAGCTGATCAGAGAGGCTGTAGTCAAAATTTACATTTAATACGGAGATATGCTGTTCTGCTTAGTTAGAAGTTAACAATTAAGAGTTGGTTTCGGCTATCTTACTGTATGGAAAATGTGTTTTTTTAATCTCCTGTGAGTAACTCATCCATCTAATCTCATGGTCAAAACAATATTCCATATATGAGACAGACAGACACATATAAAAAGAGAGATACTTTGCTGCTGGTCCCGAGTAGCGTTGTCTCCTGATTCGCCCTGCAGTTGTTATAAATCCCCACACTGTCGATTTCTTCATAGATGTCTGTGTTTCTGTCCTTCTCACCTGCCTGAAATCTAACTTTCTTGGTGAGGTCTGGCTCAATGTAGGTATGCTCAGACATGTTTTCTCACTTCAGCTGAAAACACTCAGAATGACTCTGTTCTGCGTTCTTTTCTGCTCTAATAACAGGGAAGTAAACAGGGGAAGTAAACATTGAAGCTATGATCACAGCCCATCAATTATCTCTGTATTGTTTAATTGGAGGTGGACACGAGAGATAAAGTTCAGTATTTTATTTGTTGAATATATTTGTGGAATTTTGTTAATATACATTTTGGAGCCAAACAGAACTGGACCTGTACTCTAATGCAATGCACACATGCACACTAATACTCTCGTATAAATGTGTTACTTTATCTTGTGACTTTTGGTTCATGCTAATATGTCAAACAGTCAGTTTGGTAAAAACTGTCAAAAATTCCTACAAACAACCACATTAAGACACCAAGACATTGAGGGACAACATAGAGAAATACATGCTCAAAATTTACACTTAATACGGAGATATGCTGTTCTGCTTAGTTAGAACACGGTAAAAAAAATGTCTGTAGATTTTACGGTGAAAAACTGATAAATCATGACAGTAAAAAAATGTAAAATGAGAAATGTGTTAATTCAGTTTCAGTAACAATGTAACAATGTAAATGTATATATCAGCCAAAACTGTATTTTTTTTACATTTAAAAAAAATAAAATAAATTACTCCACTGTAAAATACACTGGCACTGTATTTGTAGCAAAAAATATACTGTAATGTATATACAAGCCATCATTTTTGCATTTATTTAAAAAAACAACTTTTTTTCACTGTTAAATGTACTAAACACCACATCTCTAACAGAAATATACTGTAATATTTAATGGTAAAATCTTGAATTTATGCAGCAATTTTAAAGTTTTTTCTTGTCAATTATATGGCAGAACAGCGTTTCTTTTGATGAAAAAACTTCTTTTTTTTAATGGTAAGATATGGAATAAAATGGCAATCTTAAACATGAAATCAACAGTGCTAATATAATTTTACCGTAATATATTTTTAAAATATATATATATTAAGTTCTGGCAATTACAGCTGCGTTTTTTTTTTACCACAAAAACAACAGCTTTTTTTGTTTTTTTACAGTGAAGTTAACAATTAAGAGTTGGTTTTAGCTATCCAATAGGATCAAAAATGTTTTTTTTTATCTCTAGTTAGTAACTCTAATCTCACGATAAAAACAATATTCGATGTATGTAGGACATATGAGAGACACGGACAGACAGACAGACAGACAGACAGATAGATTTATACTTTGCTGCTGGTCCTCAGTAGTGTTGTCCTGTGTTTTGTCCTGTGTTTTGTCCTGTGGCGTGCTCTCTTCTGCCCAGCAGTTGTCATAAATCCTCACACTGTCGATGTCATCACAGTCGTCTGTGTTTCCGTCCTCCTTCTCACCGGCCTGAAATCTAACTTTCTTGGTGAGGTCTGGCTTGGCGTAGATATCCTCAGACATGTTTTCTCACTTCAGCTGAAAACACTCAGAATGACTGTGTTGTGCTCTGACCAGTCCCACTGTGATTTAACATTTAAATATCATGATGCTGTAGAGGTAATTTGGCTACATGAGTTGAATTGCAGGGAAGTAAACAGGGGAAGTGAACATGGAAGCTCTCATCAATTATCTCTGTATTGTTGAATTATTAACTAAAAGCCAGTACATTCACCCTTTTGTTTACTTTGTGTCCAACTGCTTAATTGTGGAAGTGATCCGCTAACAGTTCATCACAATTATTCCAGAGGGCCTCACTCCAGACCTTAGGACCAACCTGCAGCTGGACATCACGGATCAACTGATGGATCTCTACGTGACTGAAGAGGGAAACATCCAGCAATCACAGCAAGTGGACAAGAGAGAAAAAAAGTTCAGAAAGTATTTGTGAAATTTTGTTAATACACATTTAAGACGGGAAAGCATTACTGCATTTCTACCATTAAAACCGGTAAACCATATAGGTCATTTTGTAGTATTTGTAGTTTTTTCCACCTATTTTCGGTCTCTTGGCCAATGAAATGCATCAGAATACATGTGGGAGTGTCGCAATGCAACATGGGACTTTTCCAGAACTTTGAAATCATCACCAAAAAAAGACAAAAAATGACCAGAAAAGACACAAAATGACTAAAAAAAGACCCAAAATGACCAAAAAGACACAAAATGACCAAAAAAGAAAGAAACAAAAAGACCCAAAATGACCAGAAAAGACACAAAATGACTAAAAGGTAATTTGAGTTTGAGACCCCTGCTGTAGATTCTACAGATGCAACAAAGTTGTTCTGCATTTTACTGAACGTGATTCGATTTCTGTCAAACTCGAGAGGCGTTTCTGATGAAACGGTCCACTTCCTGTCCTATTATGTCGTGTATTTTCGGCCTTGCTGGCTCTGCAGGTTCACATTGATCCCGCCTCAAACAGTCTCACCACGGTAACGCCTCTGTTATTACCTCCGAAGGCGGTACAGAGCCGGATCACTTGGTCCTTCCATTACACCTCTGGGACGTTCAGATTGAAAACAGACACGTAAATATCTGAAGGCGGCTACTGTTGATTTGTTGTGAATGTGATTGAATGAGTTGAGTGCAGCAACACTGACCCTTTCATGGATTATCTGGGAGTTGAATGTTTAATGACTTCCCAGAATTATTAATATTATTATCTTTATTAACATTGATCCTGTGCTTTAACGGTGTTACTGTGATCTGGTGTTTCAACATTTCCACGTTGTTGTAGCTGGTAATTATTTGTTACAAACAAATGTGATTACACCACGAGTGATGGAACAATATAGATCAGGGGTGTCAAACTCAAATACACAATGGGCCAAAATTTAAAACTTGAATAAAATCGCAGACCAACATTGAACAAATAAACCTTTTACCAGCGGGTCAGCTTTTATAGTACAATAATAATATAATAATTTGGTATTGCCCCGCGGGCCAGAGTTTGACACCCCTGATATAGATGGTGAATGTAGCTCCATTTTTGGATTAAGTGAGAAACCCTCTGCTCAGATTTTTTCTGTCAAACCCACACTGTATTGTAGCACACTTGTTCCTGTGCTTCCTTTATATTGGTTGCGTGACAGCAGACTTCTGAGTCCATGGATTGGAGCAGGGCCGGCTCTAGGTATAGGGGACATAGGTGGTCGCCTAGAGCGCCATCTGCTGGAGGGGCGCCGCCAGTCACCCTCGAGGGAGAAAAAAACCAAAACAATAATTTGCGATGCCCAATGTCGCCCTCCCTTCTTGTTCTGTCTTTAAAATTATAAATATTAACAAAATAAATAAACAGATAAACAATGACATTTTGTCACTTGGGGTGCTGAGTCATGGGACATGTGGTCATTGCCTTGCCCCCCTTTAGACGGTCAGATCGCTGTCACAGAGGTCAGGTCATTTCAAGTGACAGACATGTTATGTTTTGATATTTTGCAAGATGAAACGGCCTTCAAAGCTCTCCGGTGTGCAGTATCGAAAGAGAAGAAAAGAGGAGAGAGAAGAAATCCCAATATAAAGGTAACATTATGTCATCTTTTTTAAATAGTTAAGCACATTTTTTGCGTGGTTTGCACTTTTATTGTCTCTCTTGTCTCTAACTTTGTTAGCGGTCTCCAGCTGTGCTTCTTTGCGAATGCACTTGTAAGTTAATAATTATATAGACAGACAGTTGTATTATATAGCCTGGTTGGCACCATGGGCAAACAAAAACTGGAGTTGCACCCTCCGTGAAACAGCAAGCGGAGCTGTTCAACACCAATGGATCTCGCCGAGGGCACCAAATGGGCTAGAGCCGGCCCTGGATTGGAGGTAAATCAAACACATAGATTCTTAATGATTTTTTTATTATCTAATAGTGAGCACGACATGGAAACTTATTGGAAGAAACAAAGTTTCTACTCTATAACACTAAAATGTTTGGAAGAAGATTTGTAAAACAGGACAAAAAAATGTACCCTGATTTGCACATTTATTTATTTTCAGTGTGAAAGTGTTGAAGTTGTGGATTGTGAATTGTTTGTTAGCTTTGTGATGATTATCAGAAACTATTATGTTGTGTTTATTGTCAATCAATTAAACGACTCTTTCATTTATGTCAACATGTAAAAAAGCGATGCCCCAAATCAGTCAATCATACTATAAATTGCTTCATCTGAGACAAATGTTTTATTGTATCACTTAGACACATGAATCAATATGAACATACAGCAGAGAGATGCATCATTCAGAAGAGGAGAAACATACAGGATGTTATTGATATTTTACATGTGTGTGAACAAAATAGATGTTGAATCTGTCCAAAGGCATACAATAATTATTAGATTTTATACAAACATTATCTCACAGATAAAGTGTAATTTAAAACTGCATCTTAAATCATTCCAGTTTGCCGCTGCAGGAGCCTGACCTGCAATCTCAACACAGTCTTCATTTCCGCTGTTAGTAGGCTCGCCTCCTCTCCAGTACCTATAGATGAACAAACACTATTATTATTATTATTAGAAATGAACAATGTTATCATTGTACATCAGAGCATGTTATTATTAGGTCCCAGTATAATTATGATTTTAACAGAACATTACATATAAACAAACACAGGAAGCTCAGGTGTTTGACTTGAGTCACATCTTGGATCCTCCAAAACATCGTTTCACTGTGGCCAGAACTTTTGAATCAATTAATTAATTAATAATCAATTGAAGTCTGTAGTCACTGTTTGTTTGCCTGTTCTGACACATTATGAGTGTGTGATGAGTAGGGCTCTCCCCTTCCTCTTGCCAGTGCAGCCACACCCCTTAATCAGCCTAACTGATAACAGGTGAGTGTTAATTACCCCACAGTCTCTTTAAATGTAGCTGCAAGCAGGCTGGCCTTGCTCTCTCTACCCGACCGTCCTGGTGGAGCAATATTGTCCCGGTAAGGTAAGCACTGTCATGGGTATGAAGTATGTTTTTAGCACAGACTTAAGTATTTTTTTATTCATGTAGATTGTTGCAGGAAGGATCACAGCTATATGTGGACGCAGTGGCTGCTCCCCTCCTTGCGCTGTGTAGCACTTAGTGCATTTGTAGTCCAGATCACATGCAGACAGTAACCTGTAACTCTCAGGTAAAATGATAATTTGTTATATTTTTTTTAACCATGGTTGTGTTTAAGATACTCCTCCACCTTTTAACAAATGTTACCTTTTAAATTCACATTTGAGTTGTGTGCCATCATGTTTAATGTAACTACTTGCCTCTCGTGGCAGGAATGAGATGATGATGGTGATTGCTGCATGACCTAATTGCTGTAAGACAATTGCCAAGGTAATGCAATACCTTCAGTAGCAATTTTGTGGCATATTTATTTATTTTGATGATATGGTTTATTTTTGTCCTATTAGGAGGAGCTCTGACCTACTGCTGTTTTTGTCCCTACTTAATTTACTTTGTATATTTTTTTGGGTTATTCTGCTTTATTATATTACCTGTGAGTGATTTTTATATAGTTGTTATTGGTGCCAGTACAGGTGGGCTGCCATATTTCTGTAGGCGGTGGGTCACATGGTGGAGGTCTTTTTGTCTGCTTCTCCCCTGCTTGTGTTTTGCATGTATAATTTACCGCATTTTGCATGATTATTTTGATTTTGTGTGAAACTTATTGCGTGTCTTTTGTATTGCAGTGCGTTTGACTTCCCTTTATCCCGGCCTGGTGGTGGTGGTTCCCCCTTCCCTTCACTCACTCCCTCCTGCAGACTTCCCTGACACCCCCTCCCTTGTACTGGTAGCCATTTTAGCTTGTCACTGTTGAGATTTTAATTATTTAGATATAAAATAATGCACACAATACTTAAAATGCGCATGTCTATACCTGGAAACGCACGTCTCTGCTCCTCGTTTTTTTTTAATTAAGAACCTAAATAGTAAGTGTGTATTTCCCTGGGTGAAACTCCCAGGGTGGCGTTGTCACATCCAGTGTCAGGGGCTTATAGTTGCCCCGGTCACAAGTGTAACACAGTGACGGTCAATAAATAGAAAATGTCTTACGTTGTGGAAGCTGCTGATCCATCGACCCATTTCCAGTTTTCTCCCTCTTCATCAGTCAGACCAATCCAGACACGCTGGTTTAATGAGCTGATGAACTTCTAGATTTCAAAGATTATAATTAGTTCTTTATCACTCTTTACTGACTGTCTTCCAAAGAAATGTAAACCTAAAGACGCCTCATCTGAGTAGGAAAAGCTTCAGGCCGCTGGTGTTGTTCAAACTGTCCTGACTTACTGAGTCATCGTTAATGTAATTAGAGACAGCTGAACTTTTCCTACTGTGCAGAGTCAAAACGTCTGCTGGCCTGCTGTGATGATGCAGGTAGAAGAGTCACAAGATTCAAAGGTTAATGAATCATTTAATCACTTCCTTCTTTTTGTTAATCTCCCTCTCACATTGTTCATATTGTATAAGAGCGTGTAGACTTCTTCCTCTTCTTTGAACATATCAGGAAGACTCAACCTGCTTTGCTGCATCAACCTTTTTATTACTTCCATCATCATTACTTTAAAAGGCCAAATGATGTTTTAATTTTTCCTCATTCGAAATCACAGAAGCTGAAAATGTTTTTCTATTCAGTTACTGAAAACATGTTTTGCTCCTGTGTTTACATCTATTTCTGATGCTAATCTTTAACATCAGAAAACATTAATAAACATTAATAAATTCGACAAATTTAAGTCCTTTGCCTTTTAACTCTATGGGGTTTAGGGCTATTTCGTCCATGTCTGAATCCTTTTCATCCTGACTGTATACACCACTTTAAAAATATGTTTAAATGCCATGTTGGTATATTTTTTTCAGCACAACCTCACCTACATGACCTAATAATAATTGTTCCTTTTTGGTTCAAAATGTTGGTCAGTAAGTCAGAATAAAAAATCAAAGAAAAACCAACATAAATGTGATCTTGTGATTGTGTGTGATCCTGTCATCCAACTCTGGCTTTTATTCTAGTCTTTGTTAGTCATTAGTGATTTTAAATATTTTTTTTTCCTTTCAAAACACTATCATGCTCAATAAAGAATTTTAAATGTGTCAAATGTGACCAAAGGTGTCAAATCTACCATATCAGAGGGTTCCATCCAGTTCTATCATTTTATACTAAATCTATTTGAGCTTGTCTCCAGTTTTACTTGGTATATCATCATCAAACTGAAACTGGCCTCATGGAGTTTACAGCCAGAACTTTAGAGGTAAATGTACAGTAGGGCTCCACGCTGCTTTGTTTTCTAGTCTGATGGAGGCAACAAGTCTGGATTATTTGGAGCTTTTGGACACTCCACAGGGTTAATGGAAGGGGAGTAGGTTTTGTCTTTTGGTAACATTTACAACAGTTTTAAAAACATGACAATGTTTAATGAGACTCTTAAAAGTTCTCAGGTTCAAGAGAAAGAAACATCCAGTCACTCACCTGTTCCTCTGGACTCGATATGATCACCAGGTGTCCACCACGAGTTTCACAGTCTCTTCTGCTGCTAGACCAGTCTTTCCAAGAGGTGGACATCCAATAACAACTCTTGCCAAACTTCATCCACTCGTCAGGACAGCACGTTGTCTCTGTTTAACAGCAGAGAAAGATGTTCTTTTTGTTACAATACTGTATATAACACTGTGACATGGAGTCAAAACACAATACAGAGCATCAGGCAGAAATATTGGTGTCATGTGGTTGTTCTGAAGGCCCATTGGATCTTTCTCTAACTCTAAACTTAATCCTAACAAAGTGGCTACTGTGCCTAAACAGAACATTCTTTCTTATCAAAATCATATGTTCTTGTGGAGTATATAATAGCCTTTAGCCATCTGTCCTTCTGTCTGAATTAGCTAAAAAATGTGTACTGTTTAAAAAGTTGCTTAAAATAAAATCCTTGTAGTATGAATATTTAGACACCTTGGGAAATATGCCAACTCACATTAATTCTGAGGGTTAGAAGTAGGGATGGGTACCTTTCACATTTGAACCGATACGGTACCGATACCCGGTACCTGGGAATCGGTACCGGTACTCAGCGGTACCAATTTTCTGTACTTTTGCGTTTGTTTATGTGGTAATAAATGTTAATTTGTTTAATAATTAAATCAAATTTTTTCAATTCAACATATTTATTTCTCAAAATATAAACTTTAAAAAATATATCAAAACAATATAAAATCCAGGATGAGCAGTGCTTTATTGTTGAGCGAACGTGCATTTTGTAACATGAAGGTTGCAGCGTTATCAAAGAATGCAGAGGAGAGCTCTCAAGTGGCAAGTGCATGGAGGGGAAAAAAAAAAAAAAGGTTGCAAGTGCACGTGTGATTTGTTTTGATGACGTCGTAGCTGTGCGGCGCAGCACCGGTCAGACAGTATTGTGGGCGTGGCATGGTTGGAATAAACAAAGTTGAGTCGGGCTGCTCTGTGCACATATCGAGGATGACGCAGGAGTCCGAGGGATTTAATTTCAGCGAGGCAGCTTGGAGTAAAGTGGCAGGTAATATTCCTGAGTTGAAGAGCGGAGTATTAGCGGAGGACCAGAGATGCAGCAGCTAGCTGCTAGCTGCTAATGACTGGTCTACAGAAGAATGGAGAGAGCAAACGGAGTAAGGAAGGTCCAATCTCGAGGCAGACGAAGGTCAAGCCCGGGTAGAGACATTGGAGAGTTAGCAGCTGGCGGCTAGCAGGCCTAGAGCCGGCTGTTCGTCTCTGCGCCGGGGTGGAAGAGGGCAGCAGCTAGTGGCCGCGGTGAGCAGACAGGACCAGACGAGGAGGTAAATAAAAAAATAAAAAATAGTGCGATCGTCAGCACGCTTGTTAATCAAAGACGTTAAATGAAAACGGGTTGAAATCAATGATCAGTTTAAAGTTAACGCCGTTAAGGTACCGAAACATGGTACCGTTTGATTTTACATGAATCGGTACTCGGTAGTACCGACGGAATTCGGTCGGTATCTATAAAAGTACCGAATTCGGTACCCATCCCTAGTTAGAAGAGCTAGCTGTTTCCTCTTGATTCCAGTCTTTGTGCTAAGCTAAGCTAACTGGCTGCTGATCCAGCTTTACTGCACATAGATAACGAGCCACTCACCAAATTACTGGCAAGAAGGTGAATAAGTGAAATTTCCAAAATGTTTCAAAGTATTACTCTCATTGGAATGATGATATTTTCTACTCACCAATATATTTTTGTAGTTCATCTCTCTCTCTGGTCAGGTTGTGATTGAGGCTTCTCATTTCTTCTCTCTCTCTGGTCAGGTTGTGGTTGAGGCTTCTCATTTCTTCTCTCTCTCTGGTCAGGTTGTGATTGAGGCTTCTCATTTCGTCTCTCTCGTTGGTCAGGTTGTGGTTGAGGCTTCTCATTTCACTGTAACTTGTCTGTAGGTCGTCTCTCTCTTTGGTCAGTTGATGTCTTTCTGGAATGACTGACAAAACAAAGATCCAGCATGAGGAAAGCTCAAGGATCACTTACATCATATACCGTATTTCCTCAATTTAAAGCCGGGCCCCTATACAAAAGCGTCTGCTAAATGACATGTAATGTAATATTAATAACCGGCCTCATTTAGTAACTGGGTGTAAAATACATTTTTAGTCAATAAAAGCCGGCCTCTTTTATAAGCCGGGTGTCTTACCGGTGTTATGTCAAAGTCTGTTCCCTTGTCGATATGTGTCCCCCTTACCTTAACCTGCACCACCCTGACCCCTGACCCCAACCAGTCCTCCTTTAAGTTGTTAACATGAGCCCAAGTTTACCTGAACCCCAAACAGTTCTCTCTACAAGGCCTAGCCTTAAACTTAAATCCTAACTCCAACCGCAGAGGAGATGCTACGGAGAACACCATTCAGGAAACATCATTTGACGGATTTCCACACCTGTATTTAGAAGTTTGGCCACACGAGTTAGTACTGTAGGTAAATATGGTTGTTCCTCCTGCTGTCCTAGTCATTCTCTGTAAAGTCGAGCCGTTTACGCACGTTCTTCTGGGCTTTTTAGTAGTTTAGACATTTTAAATCCTGCTTCAAATGAACATTCAGTGTGCTGTTCATTGTTTGTTTACATCCCAGTACTTCCAATATGGCCGACATCCAGGTAACTGGCTACAATGCGCTGTGTAAAACACTCTAAAAAGTGCCGGTCAGAGCTGCTCTGATTTTCTTTTATTAATAAAAGCCTCCTTCAAATAATAGCCTGCCCCTATTATTAGCCGGGTCCCAAACTGATTTTTTATTAATAGAATCCCCGGCTACTATTTGAGGAAATACAGTTTGCATATGGTTACTGTGTCACAACCATCAATCAGAATAGATGAATTGAGAAAACTCACATAGGACCAGCAGGACAATGAGGGCCACCAGGAGGAGAAGACACAGCAGCCCCAGAAACACTGCAGCAGCTCCCAGACAAGTCCTCTTTCCTGGACTCACACTGACTGAAGAGACTGCAGGCACAAATACACAGCTGATCAGAGAGGCTGTAGTCAAAATTTACATTTAATACGGAGATATGCTGTTCTGCTTAGTTAGAGCACTGTAAAAAATGTCTGTAGATTTTACGGTGAAAAACTGCTAAACCATGACAGTGAAAGACCGTAAAATGAAAAATGAGTTAATTCAGTTTCAGTAACAATGAAACACTGTAAATGTATATATCAGTCAAAACTGTATTTTTTACATTAAAAAAAAAACAAAAAACGTTACTCCACTGTAAAATACTCTGGCACCGTGTTTGTAGCAAAAAATATACTGTAATATATACAAGCCATCATTTTTGCATTTTTTTTTGTAAAAAATACTTTTTCTTTTTAATGTACTATTTAAATGTACAATCTTTAATTTATGCAGCATTTATAAAGTTTTTTCTTGTCAATTATATGGCAGAACAGCGTTTCTTTTGATGGAAACACTTTTTATTTTTTACGGTAAAATATGGAACAAAATGGCAATCTTAAACGTGAAATCAACACTATCAGACAAAATACACCAGACTTTGATTCAAACAGCGTAAATGCATTGTCCTGTTGTGACATGGAAGTAATTGCTAAAGTTTAGGGAACAAAAAACTTTTTTAGTGTGAGAGAAAACAGTGTTAAAAAAAACTACTTCCAGCAGTTATATGAGTAAATTATATGAGTAAAAATATTTGTCCCCTGCGTCGAAGTTCTACACTGTAAAAAAAACCCCTGCTAAACCATGACAGTAAAAGACTGTAAAATATACTGTTATAGATATATATATATATATATATATATATATATATATATATATATATACAAGCATCACTGTAATTTCTGCATTTATCTTCTATCTCTAACACCATATCTCTAACAAAAAAATACTTTAATATTTAATGGTAAAATCTTTAATTCATGCGGCATTTATAAAGTATTTTCTTGTCAATTATATGGCAGAACAGCGTTTCTTTTGCTGGAAAAACGTTTTATTTTTTACGGTAAAATATGGAATAAAATGGCAATCTTACACGTGAAATCAACAGTGTTAATATAATTTTACCGTAATATTTCAAAAAGTTGCACTGTATTTATTACGGTGAAGTTCTGGCAACCACAGCTGCTGGTTTTTAACTGTAAAAACAACAGTAAGAGTTGGTTTTAGCTATCGTATACGATCATAAATGTTTTTTTTAAATCTCTAGTTAGTAACTCTAATCTCACGGTAAAAACAATCTATTATATGTAGGACATATGAGAGACACAGACATAGATAGATAGATACTTTGCTGCTGGTCCTCAGTAGTGTTGTCCTCTGATTTGTCTCCTGTTTTGTCCTGTGTTTTGTCCTGTGTTTTGTCCTGTGGCGTGCTCTCTTCTGCCCAGCAGTTGTCATAAATCCTCACACTGTCGATGTCATCACAGTCGTCTCTGTTTCCGTCCTCCTTCTCACCGGCCTGAAATCTAACTTTCTTGGTGAGGTCTGGCTTGGCGTAGATATCCTCAGACATGTTTTCTCACTTCAACTAAAAACACTCAGAATGACTCTGTTCTGCTCTGACCAGTCCCACTGTGATTTAACATTTATGTATATGACAAAAAATGCAGCAATAGGGAACAAGAAGTAACAAGAGGCCATGGGCCACATGGGAAAGAAAATAGAGGAAATCACTTGACAATGACTTTGGATAATTACAATACAATACAAAGTGCTAAGCCTCCATCATTAATCTCTAAGGTAGCTGAACTATGTATCTATCTATCTATCTATCTATCTATCTATCTATCTATCTATCTATCTATCTATCTATCTATCTATCTATCTATCTATCTATCCATCCATCCATCCATCCATCCATCCATCCATCCATCCATCCATCCATCATAATCATAATAATCATAATAATAATAATAATAATGCATTTTATTTATAGGCGCCTTTCAGGACTCTCAAGGTCCCCTTACAATAAACAATTAAAAATGAAACATTAATAACAAAAACAGCAATGGCAGTTATAATAAACAACAATAAAACAATTACAAATAACAGTAATAAAAACAACAATGACAGTAATAATAGACAACACTTAAACAGTACAGACAAAAATTGGCAACGTTAATAAAATGATGAATATATTAGGGGTAGGCCAGTCTAAACAGGTGAGTTTTGAGATGTGACTTGAAGGTTGACAGTGTTGTTAGAGACAAGATGTACTGAGGAAGTTTGTTCCAGAGTCAAGGGGCAGAGCAGCTAAAAGATTGTAGTATATTTTATGTTACTATTGGTATATTTTAATGTAAGTTTCTTTATTAACAAGGAAAGCCTCACCCTGACCTTTGTTCAAGAACAGTCCAATGCAGCCAGTCTCCAGGCCGGTTTAAACCAGAAATAAATATAATTAAAGGTTTAAACCAGAAATAAGGGGCTGTAAGATCTGGGATATATCAGACAGAAGAGGTGTTAGAATTTGGATATAAACAAGTACAGGTTGCATCCTTTTAAGGTTAAAAAGTAGGTATAACAGCGTGCACGTTCACAAGAGCGTGCTCTATAGGTGGAGCCATGAGCTGAAACATTTGAATGAAATAACCTTACACACAGAGAGAAAATTCAGAGAGAACACAGGCTCCATTGGAGGGACCACCTTTTTTCAGCAGCCTTGAAATTGACAAAGTTCTCCTCCGCTGTACCTGGGCAGTGTATTCTGATGATTGATAATAAAGAAAACTAAAAGGAACTTCGACTTGGTCTTTAATCCACTTTTCTCACTCAGAGAGGTGGTAAATTTATACTACAAGATCTTAGTCCCATTGTGGCTAAATGGGCAGAAGGGGTGAAGAGGAGTGAAGCAGAGGAGGTCCTGAGTGTACGGCAAGGTGTGGAGGTTAGAAGGAGCTCAGTTAGATATGAGGATGAAGGTTGTGGAGGCTTTGAATGTGATCTTGAAGTCAATATGGAGGTGGATCGGGAGCCAATGAAGGTGTTTGAGGACGGGAGTGATGTGTTGTGTGGATGGACTTCTGGAATTGACGCATGCGGCCGAATTTTGGAATAATTGCAGTTTATTGAGGGATTTCCGTGGCAGACCATGTAGAAGAGCATTACAGTAATGGAGTCGGGATGTGACAAGGGCTTTAACCAGTATAGAGGTGTTATTATGGGAGAGAGATGGGCGAGGGAGATTGATATTGCGAAGATGAAAGTATGCAGACCGGGTGATGTTATTGATATGGGCAGTGAAGGAGAAGGTGCTGTCCAGGATGACGCCCAGACTTTTGACCTGAGGGAAGGGATGGACAGGGGTGTTATTATCAATGTGCAGTGAGAAACTATTGGATTTAGATAATGTGGATTAAGTGCCAACCAAAAGGAGTTCTGTTTTATTTCCGTTGAGCTTGAGAAAGTTGTGGGAGAACCAGGTTTTTACATCGTGCAGACAGTCAATGAGGGGGGGTGGAGGAAGTGAGGAACCAGGATTGCAAGAGAGATAGAGCTGGGTGTCGTCTGCATAACAATGAAAATTGAGTCCTTGATTCCTGAAGATATTACCGAGCGGGAGTAAGTAGATAATGAAAAGAAGGGGGCCAAGGACAGAGCCCTGTGGTACACCACAAGTGACTGGGGAGGGTTGGGATTTGTGGTTCTTGAGCTGTACAATCTGTGTGCGACCAGAGAGGTAGGAGGTGAACCAGGAGAGAGTGGTGAGAGTTAAACCAATATATAAATATATATATATACACATATATACTGTTTTTTTTATTATTGTAGATTGATGCTGAGGACATCAACACTATGAAAGAATGTACATATGGACTTTTGTAGTAAAAAACAAAAAAAGTGTTAAACAAACCAGAATGTTTAAATATTTTAGATTCTTCCTTTTGCTTTGATGACAACTTTACACACTTCTGCATTCTCTCAGTCAGATTCATGAGCTGTCACCTGGATGGTTTTCACTTAACAGGTTAATCTTATCCAAAGATAATTTGTGGAATTTCTTGACTTCATAATGACAAAAATCCTCCCATTATGCAGATAAAATGTTTTTATTTTTATTTTATTCAAGTAATAACAATCATGACATAACTCAAAATCCATTTGGCATTTTTATTTTCAAGCTTTGTAAGACAGTGTCTCCTAAACTGACGAAATAAATACAAAGTCAGTTTTTTTTTATTTTTATATTAAATATTCAAAATTTGGCAGAAATGACAGGTTGAAGTGGAAGTTGTGGCTTGGAAAAGGGCAGTATGGTATAAAACATGTTACTTCCTGTTGCCACCGTGGGACGCTATGACAATGTGTCAACACTGATGAACGGCTACCCTATTCAGGTCATTTTGGGGCAGATTGGACAATGTAGACTGAACTTAGCGCAACTTCCTGTCATTTGGCGAAAAAAACACCATTCTTCACTGCCATGCCCACATAATTTAATTAAAAATGAAATTGCAAAACAATTTTGTAATCACAAAATTCTTAAGAAGATTCTGACCAACTCTGTCCATCGGGTTAAAGCTGTAAGAGCAGTTCGTCACTAGCCTAACGCCAGACTATATCACATATGAGATATAGTCTGGAGACCACCTATTGATTTTTCCCTAGAGGAGGCGTGGTTTACGATCCTCCAGAGCTGTTTATTGGGCGCTACAAATGTCTATCATAATTATTGTAATAATTGTATTAGCTTAGCCACTAACAGGGCTAGTTGGTAGATTAGGTTTTCTCTTAATCCTGTTGGAATCAAGGCAACATCCTTTTTGGTGGTGCTAAAGGAGTGTAAAGCCAAAAGTTGTTCTTCTTGTATAATAAACTTTGGCTCTAAACTATCTGGAACACTGTCTACAGCTAGATCCAAAGAGAGCTTGGCGTCTGCTGCAGCCATGATGGATCTGTAAGCAAACTACAAGCTTCCGTCTGTCCAATAGTACGCGTCATCGTCTTGCCGTCCCTCCCCGTTGTGTGATTGGATACCAAAAGCAGGGCTAAGAATCGGCCATGGACACCATGCCGCCTTGCAGTTCGAAACGAAATTGAGCACGCAAGGCAGCATGGGTATACCCAGACTAAGTTCATCACACTACGGAGCTTGAAATTGGCCAAAAAATGCAAAAAAAATGGAGTTTGACTTCCTGTTGGGCATATGGTATGGGCCCAAGAGGCTTCTGGTGCGTCTCCCCATGACACATATATGTACCGAGTTTCGTTTGTTTACGAGACTTCTCCCCATAAGGTGCCGCTCTGCTATTTTTTTTAGGGGGTGCCACTGAGGTACTTGCTCGAACCACTAAAATATCAAATTTTTCTCCAGACTTGACGCATGTTCAAAAATGTGCAACTTTTTAAGTATGAGAAAGCCTCCAAAAAGGCAATTAATTTCATGAAAATAATATTAATAATAATAATAATAATTCCTTGAATTTCAAAAGGAAATTGTCGAGGCTCAGACCCTAAAAAAAAACGTTGCCTCCACTACACCAAAAACTGGCTGTCAAAGGGTGGGGAATGTTTGTGCTCTGATCAACCAACAAATAGAGTTATGAAGTCGCTGCTCGCATCTGAAAATACTCTCAGAAACAGGAACTATTTGCTCAAAATAATAAACAGTTAATGACTGAGGTCGTGGTAGGTGAAGCAATGACGTGCCCTTTTGTTATAGGCCACTCCCACTGCCACACCCCCTTTTTGCATTAATCAGCTGTGTTAAACATGGTGTCAGGACTTTTCATCTTGATGTCACTGACACTTTCATTGACATGAATACTTGCTTTTGAGGAATGATCTTTCCATTTTGAGCAAGTGACACGTTTTTACAGGTTATCAACAAGGTTTTGCCGTTTGTACTAATTGTTTTGAGAAATGCATTATCTGTGCAAATGTAAATAGCGATGTGGGAAATGCACCAAAGTGACTTAGAAAAATTGTAACAAACAAACAAACACCTTCTCATACACACACTTGACTTCCATACTAAATTCCAGCCTCCAATACTGTCCTACAAAGTCTAACTGCAACTAGCAAAGGGTTAAACTGAGAAAAACTGCTTTAAAGTTTGTTTGTTTTTGTTTAACTTTTTTTAACTGGCCAGCCAAATGGGTTATAGGTAGTTCAGTGATATGACACTTATTTCTACATGTATTGATGATGTAGTTTTTATACTAAAAAATCATGAAGATTTTTTTTACCTTTGACCCCAAAAATGTAGTAACTACACTCTGGTTTTGCTGTAAAATGTTCTAACAGTAATGTTGTTGTCTTCTTTCAGCGTTTATATTTTGTTTTCAGTGACTAAACATTTTCAAATTGATTTTGTTATGAGTGTATTTAAAAGTGTTTAACAACTCTATTCAAAGATTTGTGTATTTTAGACTTAATATTATGAAGTAATGTTATATTTTAGTCTCAATATAATTTATCCCCCCTTTTTACTTAATCACTATCTAGATAATACTTTTCCCTTCTAATAAACGTATAATTTCTATTATTCTTGTCTTCACAATTCAACACAATGAATAAATACAAGACTACACTCTCTCAGTCAAAGCAGACCGAACCAAAACTGCTTTGGTTTTGAGTTGGATTTTGTGGTTTTTATATCATTATTCCTCTGAAATAAAGCAAAAATTGAAATCAAAAACTTTAATAAAACAGACATTATGGAGTTTTTTAATTTTAACTCAATTTCGACCAAAAAAGTAGTTACTGCAGTTAGACTTTGTAGAGCAGAATCTACGGCTGCTAGAGGGAGGAGAATGTTTGTGTGTTTCAAAAAAGTGTTTTATGAAAAAAAAGTAAAAGTAAAGAGCTAATTGTTTTGGTGCTTATCACATATTTACAAATGAGATTAGACATCCATAGGTTTTTCACAGATCCAGGGTCTCAAGACAGTACAGTCATCATCAGTCCAGCGGTTCAGCTGTCCATGGGAAGGCAGAAACATGTGGACACAATCCTCCTTCCACGTAGAGTTTGTCCACGTACGATTGCTGGGCTGGCCTGGACCCCAAAACCTGTTCAAAAACAGACAAATCTGGAATTATTGCAGCAGATGATGCAGAAAATAGCATTAAAGAAATAAAAGTCTTACCTTGAGCTGTTCAGAACTGAACCATCTACCCATCTCCATGTTCCCTCTTCTTCTCTGTAAGTCAGACCGATCCAGAATATATTGTTGAAGGAATTAATGAATACCTGCAATGTAAAGAAAAAAAGTTACAATGTGGGTTCTTGTGGTTTATCTGCCGTTACTGGCCTATCACAGACATATTGTATATATGAATAACTATATCTTCAACAGAAATAAAATGCAGTTGACAATGTTTGGAGTGATATAGGAATCATGTCATATAGCTATGTCTTTTATTTTTAATTATTTATTTAAATGGTCAGCATTTGACTGCTACTTGACATATAGTAGTGACGTTTATTTACCTTTTATTTCATTCTTTTTCTTTTTCCCCTCAGTTTTCGTTTGTAGAATTGGTTGACAGTGCAATGCATTGTATGCATAATGTATACTAATGTTAATATGTTTTAATAATTGTATTTGTTTATGAAAGCAGCCTTTTGAGTACCTTTGCATTTTCATTCAAAAATTCACTGTATCATCCGCCAAAATTGTCTCAAAAATCCCACATCTCATATATTATAATTATTATTATTATAATGTTCCTTAATGTTATTTACCTTTTGTTTAAATTGTACATTTTTAATATATTTATATTATTTTTATTGAAATTCATCTCTATCTGTAATTGAAAATGTTCCTTTTGTGGGATTAATAAAGGAAAATCTTATCTTATCTAATATCAGTGGGACTTTAGCACTTAAAACAGTATTAACTCAAAGGATAAATAAGAATATCAGAGAACAAAATCTTTAACTTCTTTTCTTTTACCTGCTCTTCTTCGTTGGTTACAATGACTAGATCTGCCCCTCTGTCTCTGCAGTCCTGTCTGCTGTCCTCCCAGCTCTTCTTCTCAGAATTCTTCTCAGAAGAAATGTAATAAAAACTGTTGTTGACTGACTTGCAGCCGTCTTTACAGAAGTGATCTGCAAGCAATTCAGGAAGTAAACGTGTGAAAACGCCCACTGCAAACACACACAAACAGCTTCAGTCAGATGCATACAAGTCAAAGTCTAAACTCACTGAATTCAGCCAAAGTTTGGCTTCTGTTTTCAGGACAGCTTCTGCTGAGGGTCTGCAGTTTAAATCTGCCTGCAAGGGAGAATAAACTGTTCTCATCCATAACCAGTGTTCATTTAACTGCTCAGGACATTAAAAACAATTGTTGACATGATGCTGGTGACTAGAGTGCAAATATTGTGATCTTAGAGAAAATAAATGTTCATTTCTTACAGTGGAGTCCAGTGCCTATGATGCCGGCCAGGAGGAGATAAAACAGCAGCACCAGGCACACAGCAACAACCCTGAGAAAAGTCCTGCCTGGGTGGAAAATGTAACATTTGAATAGTAACTAGAACATTTCTAAAGAGATGTTGAGTGTGCTTGACTCTGACCTGTGACTCTCTCCCATACATTATTAGATTACAATTTGAACTGTTTTCAAAATGGAAAAGAGGAGGAAGTCCTGTTAGATAATAAAGCCGGTGTTTGTCTGTGTGTGTCTGAAAAGTAGTCTAAAACTCGTCTGTTAGTGTGTAAAACTGATCAGTTAGTTTAAACTGACAGTTTTCAGTTAGTGTGTGTGTTTGGGGTGTGGGGTGGGGCACCAATCAGAGCAGAGCAATCAACTGCTCCTGTGAAGCCACTGACAGAGTGAGCAAAAAACTGCAAAAAGTTCCCCTGAACAGAAAGCATTTTTGGCTAAACCGTAGCTCCTATCATTGATCCGACTTCACTTTGAGCATCCTGAGTTCTTCCTGAACGTCTACATGTGTGTTTTGTGAAGAAAAATGAAGGAATTGTTTTTTTAGAGCGATCAGAAGAAACTGGTACCTCTGCTTTCCTCCAGAAATGTTCCCTCCTTTTTTACCATGGAGGTCTATGAGGCTGTGGGTGGTGTTGGTGGATCATCTGTGGTCCTACGCCCAAACTAGAACTCTGACAGCTTTACCACACCAGTGTGAGGGAGAAGACACATTTTCCTACGTTTCCATGTATAAATTATTTCCGTAGAGTGGAATCTGTGGCCCCGAGCGCAGTTTCCAAATTTATTTTTTGACAAATTTTTCCCTCCCTCTGCACTCTAGCCTCTCCATAGGGTAACATTGAGGGGATTTTTTGGCGTGTTTTTGCAGAATTATTTGAAAACCGTTTGCTTAAAACCCTTAGAAAAATCATAGCACACTTGTCATGGGCGAGCCGGTCGATTTGATACCTTGTTAGTGTATGTGAGACCAAAACTCTGAGAGGAGTAGTCGACCGGAAAAAAACACGAAAGAAATGGAACAATAAAATCTAGGATTAAGCCCGGTGAATAGTATATAGTGTGCTCTTTCAAGCACACTCTATTAAACAGCAAAGGGCATATAGACATGAGTGTGTGTGAGTTACTCACCTGGCTGCTGCTGCACTGAACTCTGTGTTGCAGCGTTGTGACCCTCGTAGCTGTCTGTGCTTTCATAAATATCCACTGTCCTCTCCTCCACCTCATCGTTCTCTCCAGCTGTATTTAACACTAATTCTTCCATTTTCTGTTGATCACCAAGATCGTTCTCATAAATGCTCTCAGACATCTCTATTTGTCAGCCTCTTGTTTCTACACACTTTGAGTTCTGTCCAGTATCACACTTCCCCACATGCTGAGCGTAGTTTTTTCTCACCTTTTCTGTGTGTGGTAGATTTTCTTCTTTATTCATCCTGTGGTTGGCTCAGCACCCAGCTGACAGGATGTTTCATCAGATTCTGTGTGGCACTAGAGCAAAGTGAAAAGTATTTATAACATGAGATTCAACTGATGGTCACCTAGCAATCACTAATATTTCCGAATAAATGAATAATTATCAGAGCATTTAGGTTGCTGTTTGTTATTAATGCTACACAGTGGTGGAATGAAACTAAGTACATTTACTCAAGTAGTTAAAATGAGCCCTTACTCGAGAAAAACGAAAATGCTGCTTACATAACTGCGTCAATAATAATAAATTCAGGAATATATTTGTCATATATAAAACAATCTGAGTAGGGCAATTCTGCATAACGATTAATTTTACTTTTGATACTTTAAAGGGTCTCATCAAAAAAGGCTGCTCAGTATTCTGACATTTGCTGCCCGAAAAAATAAATTGCTCAGATGGATTGATAATGCACCTCCAGCAATTGGGGGCTTGCACAAAGTCATATTTGACTTATTACCAATGGAATATCTAACACACAGATTTAAGTGTTAAGTGTTAAGATGGATGATTTTTTTTTTAAATATCCGGGCACCCTTCTTTAAAAATGCTGGTAAAAGACTCACAACTGTTGTATTAAAATGGATGATAAATGGCAATGAGGGAAACTGGCTAACTGATGTTTTTGGGTTATGAAGCAGGACATTAATTTACTTATTAACATTTTTAATTTTCCTTTTCAAAAAACATAGCATTACCTCTCGAAATGGAAATTGAGATTATTGTAAAAATAGTCTTTTTTTTTTTTTACTACTTTCTTTCCAGATGTGTATTTGCTGCATCACTGTCACTTGTAATGGGACAGAGCATTTTCATTGTATTGTCTGTATTACATAATAAGTAGTTGGATTTTTTGTTGTTGTGTGGCCACAGTGTGTTGTTGTTTGTTGTTTTTGTCTATGTTGGAAAATGCAATAAAAATATTATTCAAAAAAAAAAGTGTGCGTGAACTCAAAAGTCACATTTGTGCTCACATTTCTTCTTCTTGGACACAAACATTTCTCTCGCACTCAAATATGTCCTGTGATCAGATCTAAAGTCTGCCCTCTCTAAACTTTTGTGCTCCACTCAGAACCAGCTCGTCCTCTCAGGTTGAGGTAACTGCTCAGACTGAAGATGTCCCTCCCTGAGCTTATAATAGTGTGTTTAACCAGCCAATAGGGAGACAGCTAGAGTGTGGACCAATCAAATGATGGATGCTGTCTTGGGTGCGTTCCTTCATCCTTTTTGAGGCCCTGTAGGGGCGGGTAGTATATCGTCTGTTTATAAAACTGCTTCTCTCTTAAAATCAAGCGGCAATCTCCGTGCCTGAGCATGGAGGCCAACCAGGAAGTGTGTTAAGCCTGCAATTCACCGAAAATTCCAGTAGGGGGTGCTAAGTTTGGCTGCAAAAAAAATCTGCCCATTCATTTCAGTGCAGAATTTGAAAACTTCTGACTTGATTTATACCTCAGAAAATTTTTTCAGGACAACATTATGGTCTCAATCGCTAGTGAAAAACATCTTCAAGACAATTTGATGTCAATAGTTCTAATAATGGCCCCATTTAGAAGAAAATAGAAGATAAAGAATCGTATGATTTGGGGCGGGGCTACCTTTGATTGACAGGTCACTGACAAGGCGAGCCGTTATCAGGAGAGAAGCAGAACAATGCGTATCCACGGCAACGTGTCAATAAAGTTATATATAACGTTATATAGATAGAAAAAAGGACGTTTACCGGTTTGGTCTCATAACTTTGACCCTTTCACTGTATTTTCACTTAATGACAGTTTATTTGAACGTTTTGTTCAGTAAAAATATCTTGTTCAGTGTTTGGTTGGACTAACAGACACTCCAAGGAGTCGCTGCTCAGTTTTCTGAGGTCAGAAAGATACATTTTGTTTTTGTTTTTTTGCTAGCCAAAACTAACAACCCAGTTAATGCTGCAATTAATGCTAACATGAATTAGCAGCGTTTTCTCTCAGTCGGGTTGCCGGTGTAGAGAGGCTGTAGTCAGTGTCGTCAGATCCCTCTCCTCCGCCACAGTCCAATTATGGTCATGCTTCCTGTATCGGAAACAAGATGGCGACGCAAGATGGCGATGAGTATAACGCTGAACTCGATGCTTCCAACGGGCCACAAAAGAATGGGTGACGTCACGGTGACTACGTCCATTATTTATATACAGTCTATGCTTAAAATACACCAATTTACCATATTAGCAGCTATTTGAATCATTACCTATTTAAGACGCCAGCAAATGTATGTATAATTAATCTTAAGTAATCCTAAAAAGAGTTAGTAGTTTAATTTTTCTCTAATTTTATATTAGTGGGATATATATTATATACTATAAATACTCTGAGCAGTTTGCAATGTTACAACAGTTAAATGGATAATTAATTTTCTATATATTGCATTTTAAACCATGGGACGCCGGTTCACATCCCGTGATTTTAAACTTAAATTAATAAATCTGTTCTAGTACTCTAGTGCTGGGCTGGTGCTGGTTTGCAGTTGGTTTAACTTGCAAACCTTCTCAGATACTACTTGCTACTTCCACTATGACACATCGTAGACTCCAGATCAAAGTGCTGCTACACTGTAAAAAAAATTCTGTTGCTTTTACAGAAAAAAATGTCAGCTGTGGTTACCAGAATAATTCTGCAAAAAATACAGTACAAATGTAAACAACTTTACAGAACAACTTGTAAATTTAACTGGTATTCAGTGTACAATAAATAATAACTGAATGTTAATTTACTGGTATTCAATGCACAATAAGCAAAATCTGCATGCAAATTTTGCATGAATAATTAGTATAAAAGCAACATCATCCTGTTAAATTAGCAGTAAAGGACGGTATCATCTACAACTTAATTTTTTTTTTTTTCTTAATTACTGCAGTTTTAGGATGTAAAATTTACAAGTTGTTCTGAAAAGATGTTGACATATGTACTATATTTTTTACAGAAATATTCTGGTAACCACAGCTGCCAGTTTTTTTCTGTAAAAACAACGGGTCATTTTTACAGTGTCCGCTTTGAGACAATCTACTACCTGTTAACTGTGCTGTTATGTATTTACATTGATATGACAACCACGTCATGTGACTCCATATGTGCTGCTTTTAATTTGGACCAGCAGTCCACGTCTCTCTGCATGCACCACCAAACCTCTGCAGGTGATCCAGAACGTGGCGGTGCGTCTGGTCTTCAACCAGCCCAGGAGAGCACGATGTTGACCGTGAGTGCTGTTTGTTGAGTGAGCTGAAGAAGGTGGGTATGAAACGTGATATAAACCTCATAAATGAATGATTAATCGCCGCATAGTGTATTTAACCCTCATGTCGTCCTTCCAGGTCAAATTGACCCAATCTGTTTTGACTATTCCTTCTTTCCTCCCTCCTCCTGCCTTCCTCTCTTCTTTCCTCCTTCCTTATTTCCTTCCCTCGCCCCTCCTTTCTTTCTTTCCTTCCTTTCCTCCCTCCTTCCCTTCTTTTCTATCCTCCTTCCGCTATCTCCTTTCCTTTCTCTCTTCTTTCCTTCCTCCTGATTTCCTCTCCTTTCCTCCTTCCTTCCTTCTTTCATCCCTCCCGCCTCCATCCCTTCCTCTACCCTCCTTCCTTCTTCCCTTCCCTCGCCCCCCCTTTCCTTCCCTCCTTTCTTTCCTTCCTCCTTCCTTTCTGCCCTCTTTCCTTCCTTCCTCCCTCCTTTCTGCCCTCTTTCCTTCCTGCCTCCCTCCTTTTCTCCCTCCTTCCTTCTTTATTTTTTCCTTCCTTTCTTCTCCTCCTCCCCTTTCTTTCCTCCATCCTCCTTCCTTTCTCTCTCCTTTTCCTCCTCTCTTCTTTCCTTACTCCATCCTTCTTTCTTTCAGCCCTCTGTTGGACTGAGAGCAGTGCTACATGCTAAGAGGCTAGGCTAGACGTTATTAGCTTGTTGATGTTAGCTCATGTGAACATGCTGCTTACTGACATATTTTCATAAAAACCAGTCGGAGTTGCAGAGATGTTATCCAATGTTTTAACCCACCTTGGTACTATTGTATCATTGTGATATATGAAAAAATTACTTTAGAAAGATCGCTAGCTACAGCGCTAACGCTTGTCGCGGGTAGCATCGCTAAGCTAACATTGCTAAGCTAACAAGGTATACTATAATATTGGTGTTCAATATAGCTAATGTGTAGCTGGTTAAACTACCATGTCATTAGCATATTTAATGAGAGAGAAAGATATGGAATATGATGTTAGGTTATTTAGATACTTATATTGATTAAAAAGGAGTGAATTGGTAGAGTTCATTGACAGTTAAAAAGATAAATATTGATTTAAACAGTTGTTTCAAAATATAAATACTGCTTAATGACATAAACAAGTTTAATTAAATTAAAATACAAGTTCATAATGAATAATTGTGTTAAAGTGTTTGTACTGTAAATGTGTACATCACCATTTACAATGATTGGAACAGTATATGTACTGTAGCTGGAAATGTATGTGTGATACTCACAAAATATTTGTGTTTGTTGAGATATTACTACTGGTTATTTTCCTCTGAGAGTCACTTTTTAGTTTATTGCTATTGTATTAGTTTATTATAATCTCTCTAATTTAGTATGAGAAGTCACACAGGAAAACACATGCAATGTTGCGTGAAATGGACACTGGGTGTCAGCACCTGCCTGCAGCGTCACTGGGACTCTGGGCAATGAATCGCGAAGTAGAGCTCATAATCCAGATTAATGGAGAATGAGCAACAGTGGTCCTGCTTCCCTGATTTCTGTTATATTTCCAAGTAAGTTACTCACTTTTTTATATAACTACAAATGTTGAAAAACTAATATGAATCCCCAGTGATATGTGGTTTGCAAGCTAAATGCGTGTTACGTATTTAAATATTTAAGTGTCACGGTACATTGTAGTTGAGAAAATATTGCCAACACCGTAGCCAACTGTTACTTTGTTTCTTTCGGCTCCTGGGCATTTGTGGGTTATTGCCGTATCTATTTTACACAGTCTATGGGTTGTATGTGTGAAAATCCGTTGTTGGTTTGATACAATGTTCAAAATGTTTAAGCTAATGCTAAAAATCAGTTACAACGGCAGCTTGGTGAAGGGCGCGCGCGTTTACCGTTAACTGCTAAACTGTGATATGGTTCTAACTCATGGATTATAATGGCAAATTATGAGTCAGCCATGTGTATTATTTCCGTTTGTATTCTTATTGTGTAAATGTGTACTGTGTACTGTGTAACTGAAATGTATTTTCTACACCATGCGTGTAGATTTTTCTTTTTTTTCTGGATCAGGAATTGATCGGTACGATTCTGACGCCTGGATTCCACTGGATGCGTAACGGCTGCAGATCCGTCGTCGGAGCCGTTACACACCAATTATAATCAATGTGTGAGATTCCACCGCCTGCAGATCCGCTGCGTAATGAGTCCGACAACGCAGGGCCATCCGACAGCCCTCGCAACACTTGCGCAGAGCTTCTATTTTTGTCGGACGACGGAGCACTACGCATAAATTCAGCACAGAGCAGATCGTTCGGGACAGGAAGTCTTGCACAGACACAAAATAAAACACCGGTATATTTTCAAAATAAAATACCTCGGGTTCGCTAAGGAGGTTGGCCGGCTCGTTAACAAGCCGGCCCACCTCGTTAGCGCTCGTTAAGACAGAGTCGCTGGATTTGTCTCCAGTCATTAACGAAGAGATGTTGATTATCTTCCAGTTATATCAATTGATTAGGCGTGAATTCGCGAGATCTCGTGCGTCCTTGGGACTCTGCTGTCCGCAACAGCTCCGACACAGACGGATCCGGTGGGTGTTGACGGACTGCATAGATACGCAGCCGTTGCGGACAGACCCCTGTCGGAGTCGTTACGCATCCAGTGGAATCCAGGCGTAAACCTTCGTTGGTTCAGTGACGAGCCAGGTGATTGACAGCGGACGGAGATCGGGATCCACTCCTTAAGAACAAAGTCATCTACTCATTCCCCTTTGAAACAGATAAGAACGTTCACCACAAAACCTACCTGGGTAGTAGAATGAACAGACTATTTCGCACAGCACAGGATTAAACCCCATAATTGTTGGTAGGCAATTAAAGGATCATTGTTCAACTTCCAGTCAAAGTCCAGCTTTCTGGACCTCGAGGAAATGTGGGTTGCTTTCTACCATCGAGGTTGAAGGCGCTACATATAACTAATGCTAAGTCATATTCTTAATCATGAAGAGCAAAGGGAAGTGTACATTAGAAGGCTGCTTCAAGAGCTAGGGTGGAGAAACACAGACAGAAGATATACACTGACCCAGATCTTCTACAGGACTATAGGAGAAAGAAAAGAGAAAGGTAGGCCTAAATAAGGAGGAGGGAGGCAGCTTTCCCCACAATTGAGAAAAAGCTGATTTGAGGGATTTTTGGTGTGTTAATGGTTGTAGTTAGTAGTAGGTAAGTCTCCAGGAAATGAAGGCAAGTCTGCTATGTCCCCACAAGTGACCTAGATAAGATAACACACACAAACGTATCTAGGTCACTAGGTGTAGCAAAGTTACCACAAACAGCTGCATGTCAGGATGGCCGAGCGGTCTAAGGCGCTGCGTTCAGCGTTGGAATTCCACTTCTGCCAATAACCTTTTGTTTTAAAACTCCTACAAGTTTTAAGCAAACTTGTCACTCCGCTCCTCATCTCTCTGACCTGGCTCCCGGTCACAGCCTGCATCAAATTAGTCAATGTTTAGTTTATTGCTATTGTATTAGTTCATTATAATCTGTGTAATTTAGTATAAGAAGTCACACAGGGAAACACACAATGACGCGCTGTTGCGTGAAATGGACACTGGGTGGCAGCACCTGCCTGCAGCGTCACGGGGACTCTGGGCAATGAATCGCGAAGTAGAGCTCATAATCCAGATGAATGGAGAATGAGTAACAGTGGTCCTGCTTCGCTGATTTCTGTTATATTTCCAAGTAAGTTACTCACTTTTTTAAAAGCCTACAAATGTTGAAAAACGAATATGAATCCCCAGTGATATGTGGTTTACAAGCTAAATGCGTGTTAAGTATGTAAATATTAAAGTGTCACGGTACATTGTAGTTGAGACAATATTGCCAACACCGTAGCCAACTGTTACTTTGTTTCTTTCGGCTCCTGGGCATTTGTGGGTTATGGCCGTATCTATTTTATACAGTCTATGGGCTGTATGTGTGAAAATCTGTTGTTGGTTTGATACAATGTTCAAAATGTTTAAGCTAATGCTAAAAATCAGTTACAACGGCAGCTTGGTGAAGGGCGCGCGCGTTTACCGTTAACTGCTAAACTGTGATATGGTTCGAACTCATGGATTATAATGGCAAGTTATGAGTCAGCCATGTGTATTATTTCCGTTTGTATTCTTATAGTGTAAATGTGAAATTGCCTAACTGCAAGGGAGATTTATTCTGTTATATTAAGCGAACACTTGTAACATGTACAGTTACTACAAAGAAAATACTCTTTCTATGAGAGGATGAAGATAATGTGTGTTTGAGGGTGGAGTTCATACATGATTGATGATAGACAGATAACATGATTAAAAGGGAAAATGTTTATTTTTGGTCTCATACTAAGTTTATTTTCTTGGAAATATGTAAAATTGGACATTCAATTGAATGTTATTCAAATGTGGTTATAACCAGTGTTTCAATGAAGACTAATAACAGAAATAATTCATGCTTGCAGTGAAAAAGTTAAAATTGAATGTGTAAATAAAAATAATCCAGATGAATGGAGAATGAGCAACAGTGGTCCTGCTTCGCTGATTTCTGTGTTTTATTTCCAGATAACTCCTATCAGAGGATTATCTTCAAATCTGCCAGCGGAGACCAAGCCAGGACCTGCTACATATCTGCAGAGAATCAGAGTAGGAGTAGTAGAAAGTCATGTGATGAATATGGATACAGTATTAACTGAAATGTATCTTCTGCACCATGCGTGTAGATTGTTTTTTTTTTTGCTGGATCAGGGATTGATCGGTACGATTCTGAACCTTCGGTGGTTCAGTGGCGAGCCATGTGATCGACAGCGGACGGAGATCGGGATCCACTCCGAAGAACAAAGTCATCTACTCATTCCCCTTTGACACAGATAAGAATGTTCACCACAAAACCTACCTGGGTAGTCGAATGAACAGACTATTTCGCACAGCACAGGATTAAACCCCATAATTGTTGGTAGGCAATAAAGGGATCATTGTTCAACTTCCAGTCAGAGTCCAGCTTTCTGGACCTCGAGGAAATGTGGGTTGCTTTCTGCCATTGTGGTTGAAGGCGCTACATATAACTAATGCTAAGTCATATTCTTAATCATGAAGAGCAAAGGAAAGTGTACATAAGAAGGCTTCTTCAAGAGCTAGGGTGGAGGAACACAGACAGAAGATATACATCGACCCAGATCTTCTACAGCAGTATAGGAGAAAGGAAAGAGAAAGGTAGGCCTAAATAAGGAGGAGGCAGTCAGCTTTCCCCACAATTGAGAAAAAGCTGATTTGAGGGATTTTTGGTGTGTTAATGGTTGTAGTTAGTAGTAGGTAATAGTCTCCAGTAAATTAAGGCAAGTCTGCTATGTCCCCACAAGTGACCTAGATAAGATAACACACACACAAACGTATCTAGGTCACTAGGTGTAGCAAAGTTACCACTAGCAGCTGCATGTCAGGATGGCCGAGCAGTCTAAGGCGCTGCGTTCAGGTCGCAGTCTCCCCTGGAGGCGTGGGTTTGAATCCCACTTCTGACAGCTATTATGTCTTTGGCAAATGGTGCTCTACGAAACCTGCTTGAAATGGGCTCCTCCTCCTGTCAGTTGTCTTGCAGAGTTACCAGTAACAGCTGCATGTCAGATCGGCCAAGCAGTCTCAGGCGCTGCGTTCAGGGTTGGAATTCCACTTCTGACAATAACCTTTTGTTTTAAAACTCCTCCAAGTCTTAAGCAAACTTGTCACTCGGCTCCTTATCTCTCTGCACTGGCTCCCGGTCACAGTCTGCATCAAATTAATCACTGTTTAGTTTATTGCTATTGTATTAGTTCATTATTATCTGTCTAATTTAGTATAAGAAGTCACACAGGGAAACACACAATGACGCGCTGTTGCGTGAAATGGACACTGGGTGGCAGCACCTGCCTGCAGCGTCACTGGGACTCTGGGCAATGAATCGCGAAGTAGAGCTCATAATCCAGATGAATGGAGAATGAGCAACAGTGGTCCTGCTTCCCTGATCTCTGTTATATTTCCAAGTAAGTTACTCACTTTTTTATATGACTACAAATGTTGAAAAACTAATATGAATCCCCAGTGATATGTGGTTTGCAAGCTAAATGCGTATTACGTGTGTAAATATTTAAGTGTCACGGTACATTGTAGTTGAGAAAATATTGCCAACACCGTAGCCAACTGTTACTTTGTTTCTTTCGGCTCCTGGGCATTTGTGGGTTATGGCTGTATCTATTTTATACAGTCTATGGGCTGTATGTGTGAAAATCCGTAGTTGGTTTGATACAATGTTCAAAATGTTTAAGCTAATGCTAATGTACAGTTAAAAATCAGTTACAACAGCAGTGTTGGTGAAGGTCGCGCGTGTTAACCGTTAACTGCTAAACTGTGATATGGTTCGAACTCATGGATTATAACGGCACTTTATGAGTCAGCCATGTGTTTTATTTCCGTTTGTATTCTTATAGTGTGTATGTGAAATTGCCTAACTGCAAGGGAGATTTATTCTGTTATATTAAGTGAACACTTGTTACATGTACAGTTATTACAAAGAAAATACTCTTTCTATGAGAGGATGAAGATAATGTGTGTTTGAGGGCGGAGTGCATACATCAGGAGTGTCAAACTCTGGCCCGTGGGCCAAATTTGGCCCGCGGTATAATTATATTTGGCCCGCGAGGAAATACCAAATGACAACCAGAGCTGGCCCGCCGGTATTATACAGTGCAAATAATACTACAAATCCCAGAATGCTCTGCTGGTGTTGTGGCTTGAACACAGTAGATCAGTGTGGAGCAAACTGAGCAACAATTAAAGTTGTCTTTATGCACTTTTTCTTGCTAGTCCAAGTCTTGAATGGCTGCACATTCATTGAAGGATATTATTATTATTAGTCATTTGGTTTATTATTGTTATTTTATTCTCACATTTATTTTTTAGCCTGTGGAAAAAGAATACTGTTAAATTTAAATATAAAGAAGGCCGCATATAAAATAAAGGGACATACGATTTTTATTTACATTTTATTTAAGAAATGAATGCCATTGATGTGTTTGTTTGTTTTATTTGATATTCGATTTTGCATGTTTGCAATATTAAGTTATATCAAGCTTTGCTTGTTCCATTTCGTTTTAACTTGTTTAGGTCCATTTTTTCAATAAATATCAATGTTGGCCCGCGACTTTGTCCAAGTTTTAAATTTTGGCCCACTGTGTATTTGAGTTTGACACCCCTGGCATACATGATTGATGACAGACAGATGACATGATTAAAAGGGAAAATGTTTGTTTTTGGTCTAATACTAAGTTTATTTTCTTGGAAATATGCTAAATTGGACATTCATGTGAATGTTATTCAAATGTGGTTATAACCAGTGTTTCAATGAAGACAAATAACAGAAATAATTCATGTTTGCAGTGAAAAAGTTAAAATTGAATGTGTGAATAAAAATAATCCAGATGAATGAAGAATGAGCAACAGTGGTCCTGCTTCGCTGATTTCTGTGTTATATTTCCAGAAAACTCCTATCAGAGGATTATCTTCAAATCTGCCAGCGGAGACCAAGCTGGAACCTGCTACATATCTGCAGAGAATCAGAGTAGGAGTAGTAGAAAGTCATGTGATGAATATGGATACAGTATTAACTGAAATGTATTTTCTACACCATGCGTGTAGATTGTTTTTTTTGCTGGATCAGGGATTGATCGGTACGATTCTGAACCTTCGGTGGTTCAGTGGCGAGCCAGGCGATCGACAGCGGACGGAGATCGGGATCCACTCCGAAGAACACAGTCATCTACTCATTCCCCTTTGACACAGATAAGAACGTTCACCACAAAACCTACCCGGGTAGTAGAATGAACAGACTATTTCACACAGCACAGGATTAAACCCCATAATTGTTGGTAGGCAATTAAAGGATCATTGTTCAACTTCCAGTCAAAGTCCAGCTTTCTGGACCTCGAGGAAATGTGGGTTGCTTTCTACCATTGAGGTTGAAGGCGCTACATATAACTAATGCTAAGTCATATTCTTAATCATGAAGAGCAAAGGAAAGTGTACATAAGAAGGCTATAATGGCGATAATGTCTTTGGCAAATGGTGCTCTACTAAACCTGCATGAAATGGCCTCCTCCTGTCTTGCAGAGTTACCAGTAACAGCTGCATGTCAGGACAGCCGAGCGGTCTCAGGAGCTGCGTTCAGGGTTGGAATTCCACTTCTGACAATAATCTTTTGTTTTAAAACTCCTACAAGTCTTAAGCAAACTTGTCACTCCGCTCCTTATCTCTCTGCACTGGCTCCCGGTCACAGCCTGCATCAAATTAGTCACTGTTTAGTTTATTGCTATTGTATTAGTTCATTATAATCTGTCTAATTTAGTATAAGAAGTCACACAGGGAAACACACATTGACGCGCTGTTTCGTGAAATGGACACTGGGTGGCAGCACCTGCCTGCAGCATCAGTGGGACTCTGGGCAATGAATCGCGAAGTAGAGCTCATAATCCAGATGAATGGAGAATGAGCAACAGTGGTCCTGCTTCACTGATTTGTGTTATATTTCCAAGTAAGTTACTCACTTTTTTATATGACTACAAATGTTGAAAGTCTAATATAAATCGACGGTGATATGTGGTTTGCAAGCTAAATGCGTGTTATGTATTTAAATATTTAAGTGTCACGGTACATTGTATTTGAGAAAATATTGCCAACACCGTAGCCAACTGTTACTTTGTTTCTTTCGGCTCCTGGGCATTTGTGGGTTATGGCTTTATCTATTTTATACAGTCTATGGGCTGTATGTGTGAAAATCCGTTGTTGGTTTGATACAATGTTCAAAATGTTTAAGCTAATGCTAATGTACAGTTAAAAATCAGTTAAAATCGTTACAACAGCAGCGTTGGTTAAGGGCGTGTGCGTTAACTGTTAACTGCTAAACTGTGATATGGTTCGAATTCATTGAGTATAACGGCAAGTTATGGGTCAGCCATGTGTATTATTTCCGTTTGTATTCTTATAGTGTGTATGTGAAATTGCCAAACTGCAAGTGAGATTTATTCTGTTATATTAAGTGAACACTTGTAACATGTACAGTCTTTACAAAGAAAATACTCTTTCTATGAGAGGATGAAGATAATGTGTGTTTGACGGAGAAGTGCATACATAATTGATGATAGACGACATGATTAAAAGGGAAAATGTATATTTATATATACAATATGTATATTTTTGGTCTAAGTTCATTCTCTTGTAAATTTGTAAAATTGGACATCTGTGTGAATGTTATCCAAATGTGGTAATAACCAGTGTTTCAATGAAGACAAATAACAGAAATAATTCATGATTGCAGTGAAAAAGTTCAAATTGAATGTGTAAATAAAAGTAATCAAGATGAATGGAGAATGAGCAACAGCGGTCCTGCTTCGCTGATTTCTGTGTTATATTTCCAGAAAACTCCTATCAGAGGATTATCTTCAAATCTGCCAGCGGAGACCAAGCCGGGACCTGCTACATATCTGCAGAGAATCAGAGTAGGAGTAGTAGAATGTCATGTGATGAATATGGATACAGCTGCTTCAAGAGCTAGGGTGGAGAAACACACACAGAACATATACAAGGACCCAGATCTTCTACAGCAGTATAGGAGAAAGGAAAGAGAAAGGTAGGCCTAAATAAGGAGGAGGCAGGCAGCTTTCCCCACAATTGAGGAAAAGCTGATTTGAGGGATTTTTGGTGTGTCATTGTTTGTAGTTAGTAGTAGATAATAGTCTCCAAGAAATTAAGGCAAGTCTGCTATGTCCCCAAAAGTGACCTAGATAAGATAACACACACAAGCGTATCTAGTTCGCTAGGTCTACCACATGCAGCTGCATGTCAGGATGGCCGAGCGGTCTAAGGCGCTGCGTTCAGGTCGCAGTCTCCCCTGGAGGCGTGGGTTCGAATCCCACTTCTGACAGCTATTATGTCTTTGGCAAATGGTGCTCGACTAAACCTGCATGAAATGGGCTCCTCCTCCTCCTGTCAGTTGTCTTGCAGAGTTACCAGTAACAGCTGCATGTCTATTGTATTAGTTCATTATAATCTGTCTAATTTAGTATAAGAAGTCACACAGGGAAACACATAATGATGCGCTGTTGCGTGAAATGGACACTGGGTGGCAGCACCTGCCTGCAGCGTCACTGGGACTCTGGGCAATGAATCGCGAAGTGGAGCTCATAATCCAGATGAATGGAGAATGAGCAACAGTGGTCCTGCGTCGCTGATTTCTGTTTTATTTCCAAGTAAGTTACTCACTTTTTTAAAAGCCTACAAATGTTGAAAAACGAATATGAATCCCCGGTGATATGTGGTTTGCAAGCTAAATGCGTGTTAAGTATGTAAATATTAAAGTGTCATGGTACATTGTAGTTGAGAAAATATTGCCAACACCGTAGCAACTGTTACTTTGTTTCTTTCGGCTCCTGGGTATTTGTGGGTTATGGCTGTATCTATTTTATGCAGTCTATGGGCTGTATGTGTGAAAATCTTTTGGTGGTTTGATACAATGTTCAAAATGTTTAAGCTAATGCTAAAAATCAGTTACAACGGCAGCTTGGTGAAGGACACGCTCGTTTTCCGTTAACTGCTAAACTGTGATATGGTTTCGAACTCATGTATTAAAACGGCAACTTATGAGTCAGCCATGTGTTTTATTTCCGTTTGTATTCTTATGGTGTAAATGTGAAATTGCCTAACTGCAAGGGAGATTTATTCTATTATATTAAACGAACACTTGTAACATGTACAGTTATTACAAAGAAAATACTCTTTCTATGAGAGGATAAAGACAATGTGTGTTTGAGGGAGAAGTGAATACATGATTGATGATAGACAGATGACATGATTAAAAGGGAAAATGTTTATTTTTGGTCCAATACTAAGTTTATTTTCTTGGAAATATGTACAATTGGACATTCATGTGAATGTTATTCAAATGTGGTTATAACCACTGTTTCAATGAAGACTAATAACAGAAATAATTCATGCTTGCAGTGAAAAAGTTAAAATTGAATGTGTAAATAAAAAGTAATCCAGATGAATGGAGAATGAGCAACAGTGGTCCTGCTTCGCTGATTTCTGTGTTTTATTTCCAGGAAACTCCTATCAGAGGATGATCTTCAAATCTGCCAGCGGAGACCAAGCCGGGACCTGCTACATATCTGCAGAGAATCAGAGTAGGAGTAGTAGAAAGTCATGTGATGAATATGGATACAGTATTAACTGAAATGTATTTTCTGCACCATGCATGCAGATTGTTTTTTTTTTTGCTTGATCAGGGATTGATCGGTACGATTCTGAACCTTTGTTGGTTCAGTGGCGAGCCAGGCGATCGACAGCGGACGGAGATCGGGATCCACTCAGAAGAACACAGTCATCTACTCATTCCCCTTTGAAACAGATGAGAACGTTCACCACAAAACCTACCTGGGTAGTCGAATGAACAGACTATTTCGCACAGCACAGGATTAAACCCCATAATTGTTGGTAGGCAATTAAAGGATCATTGTTCAACTTACAGTCAGAGTCCAGCTTTCTGGACCTCTAGGAAATGTAGGTTGCTTTCTGCCATTGAGGTTGAAGGCGCTACATATAACTAATGCTAAGTCATATTCTTAATCATGAAGAGCAAAGGGAAGTGTACATAAGAAGGCTGCTTCAAGACCTAGGGTGGAGAAACACAGACAGAAGATATACAAGGACCCAGATCTTCTACAGGAGTATAGGAGAAAGGATAGAGAAAGGTAGGCCTAAATAAGGAGGAGGGAGGCAGCTTTCCCCACAATTGAGGAAAAGCTGATTTGAGGGATTTTTGGTGTGTCAATGTTTGTAGTTAGTAAGGCAAGTCTGCTATGTCCCCACAAGTGACCTAGATAAGATAACACACACAAACGTATCTAGGTCACTGGGTGTAGCAAAGTTACCACAAGCAGCTGCATGTCAGGATGGCCGAGCGGTCTAAGGCGCTGCGTTCAGGTCGCAGTCTCCCCTGGAGGCGTGGGTTCGAATCCCACTTCTGACAGCAATAATGTCTTTGGCAAATGGTGCTCTACTAAACCTGCATGAAATGGGCTCCTCCTCCTCCTGTCAGTTGTCTTGCAGAGTTACCAGTAACAGCTGCATGTCAGATCGGCCGAGCAGTCTCAGGCGCTGCGTTCAGGGTTGGAATTCCACTTCTGACAATAACCTTTTGTTTTAAAACTCCTACAAGTTTTAAGCAAACTTGTCACTCCGCTCCTTATCTCTCTGCACTGGCACCCGGTCACAGCCTGCATCAAATTAGTCAATGTTTAGTTTATTGCTATTGTATTAGTTCATTATAATCTGTCTAATTTAGTATAAGAAGTCACACAGGGAAACACACAATGACGCGCTGTTGCGTGAAATGGACACTGGGTGGCAGCACCTGCCTGCAGCGTCACTGGGACTCTGGGCAATGAATCGCGAAGTAGAGCTCATACTCCAGATGAATGGAGAATGAGCAACAGTGGTCCTGCTTCGCTGATTTCTGTGTTATATTTCCAGAAAACTCCTATCAGAGGATCATCTTCAAATCTGCCAGCGGAGACCAAGCCGGGACCTGCTACATATCTGCAGAGAATCAGAGTAGGAGTAGTAGAATGTCATGTGATGAATATGGATACAGTATTAACTAAAATGTATTTTCTACACCATGCGTGTAGATTTTTCCTTTTTTTCTGGATCAGGAATTGATCGGTACGATTCTGAACCTTCGTTGGTTCAGTGGCGAGCCAGGCGATCGACAGCGGACGGAGATCGGGATCCACTCCGAGGAACAAAGTCATCTACTCATTCCACTTTGAAACAGATAAGAACGTTCACCACAAAACCTACCTGGGTAGTAGAATGAACAGACTATTTCGCACAGCACAGGATTAAACCCCATAATTGTTGGTAGGCAATTAAAGGATCATTGTTCAACTTCCAGTCAAAGTCCAGCTTTCTGGACCTCGAGGAAATGTAGGTTGCTTTCTGCCATTGAGGTTGAAGGCGCTACATATAACTAATGCTAAGTCATATTCTTAATCATGAAGAGCAAAGGAAAGTGTACATAAGAAGGCTGCTTCAAGAGCTAGGGTGGAGGAACACAGACAGAAGATATACATCGACCCAGATCTTCTACAGCAGTATAGGAGAAAGGAAAGAGAAAGGTAGGCCTAAATAAGGAGGAGGCAGGCAGCTTTCCCTACAATTGAGAAAAAGCTGATTTGAGGGATTTTTGGTGTGTTAATGTTTGTAGTTAGTAGTAGGTAAGTCTCCAGTAAATTAAGGCAAGTCTGCTATGTCCCCAAAAGTGACCTGGATAAGATAACACACACAAACGTATCTAGCTCACTAGGTCTACCATAAGCAGCTGCATGTCAGGATGGCCGAGCGGTCTAAGGCGCTGCGTTCAGGTCGCAGTCTCCCCTGGAGGCGTGGGTTCGAATCCCACTTCTGACAGCTATTATGTCTTTGGCAAATGGTGCTCTACTAAACCTGCATGAAATGGGCTCCTCCTCCTGTCAGTTGTCTTGCAGAGTTACCAGTAACAGCTGCATGTCAGGATGGCTGAGCAGTCTCAGGCGCTGCGTTCAGGGTTCAAATTCCACTTCTGACAACAACCTTTTATTTTAAAACTCCTGCAAGTCTTAAGCAAACGTGTCACTCCGCTCCTCATCTCTCTGCATTGGCTCCCGGTCACAGCCCGCATCAAATGTAGCCTTGTCTCTTGCCTACAAAATAGCAACGGGCACAGCCCCTGCTTATCTGAACTCCTTTGTTCAGGCCCACAAACCCTCCCACCCACTACGCTCTGCCAGTGAAAGACGTCTGGCCTCTTCAGCAGTGTCTCTTTAGGGGGAAGAGTGGCCACCAGGAAAGTCTCAGGCTACGCCCTGTCAAATGTCTGCTCATTCTGCGTGTCTCCATTACAAAAAGGCCCCCAGAATGATTTACCTCCAGATTCCAGAGGTGATGTATGGTTTTCGATCGTCGCGGAATCGCTTAGCGACAGTTTCAACTGTGATCAAATACGCGACGGATTAAACATGGGAGACGCGACTGTGTCCGCCGTCGCTAACTGTGCACAACTTCAGCAGCTGATCATAAACAAAGCAGCGTAACTAATTATGCACAGCGTTTCCGCTGATCATAAACATAGTGATCGTGAATTAACCGGCATCGCTAACTGTGCACAGTGTGTCCGCTGCTTACTGTAAACAAACAGACAAAAGTTGTCAAAAGTTTGGACACACCTTCTCATTCAGTGGTTTTTCTTCATTTCTTTCTTTATGTATTTTCTTTTCTTTATTATTTTCAACATTGTAAATTGATACTGAGGACATCAAAACTATGAACGATTGTACACATGGACTTATGTAGTAACAAAAAAAAGTGTTAAACCAGAATGTTGTAAAAAATATTTTAGATTCTTCCTTTTGCTTTGATGACAACTTTACACACTTCTGCATTCTCTCAGTCAGATCCATGAGGTGAGAACAGGTACGTCTTATCCAAAGTTAATTTGTGGAATTTCTTGACTTCTTAATGACAAAAATTCTCCTATTATGCAGATAAAATGCATTTTTTTTATTCAGGCAGTAATAATCATGACATAACTCAAAATCCATTTGGCATTTTTATTTTCAAGCTTGGTCAGACAGTGTCTCCTAAATTCACAATAAAATAAGCAAGGGATATATAAAATATTCAAAATTTGGCAGAAATGACAGTTTCAAAAATAATTAAAGCTGAAAGCGGCGTTGAACGGGTCCTCACCCGTCAACACACGTCGGGGTGCCCGCGGTTTTGCAGTTTGTACTAATTGTTTTGAGAAATGCATTAACTGTTGCAAATTGCAAATGCACATAGTGATGTGAGAAATGCACCAAAGTGACTGAGAAAAACTGTAACAAACAAACACCTTCTCACACACACACTTGACTTCCATAACAAATTCAAGCCTCCAATTCTGCCCTACAAAGTCTAACTACAACTAGCAAAAGGGTTAAACTGAGAAAAACTGCTTTAAAGTTTTTTAACGTTTTTTTAAATGTCCAGCCAAATGGGTTATCTACATGTATTGATGATGTCATTTTTATACTCAAAAATCATGAAGAGTTATTTGACCTTTGACCCCAAAGATGTAGTTACTGCACTCTGGTTTTCCTGTAAAATCTTCTAATAGTAATGTTGTTGTCTTCTTCCAGCTGTTATATTTTGTTTTCAGTGAATAAACATTTTCAAATTGATTTTGTTATAAGTGTATTTAAAAGTGTAAAAAACAACTCTATTCAAAGATTTGTGTATTTTAGACTAAATATTATGAAGTAATGTTATATTTTAGACTTAATATTATTTCTTCCCCCTTTTTATTTAATCAATATCTAGAAAATAATTTCCCCTTCTGATAAACTTATAATTTCTATTATTCTTGTCTTCACTATTCAACACAATGAATAAATACAAGACTACACTGTATCTCAGTCAAAACAGACTGTTGTAAGTGCAATTAATGCGGTCTGCTTTGGTTTTGAGTTGGATTTTGTAGTTACTGCAATTTTTATATCATTATTTCTCTGAGTGAAAGCAAAATTGAAATCTAAAACTTTGTCACAAGATTAAACAGACATCAAGGAGTTCATTTTTAGTTTATAAGTCAATTTCGACCAAAAAAGTAGTTAATGCAGTTAGACTTTGTAGGGCAGAATCTACGGCTGCTAGAGGGAGGAGAATGTTTGTGTGTTTCAAAAAAGTCTTTTGTAAAAAAAAAAAGATAAAAAGCTATTTTTTGGTGCTTATCACAGAATATTTACAAATGACATTAGACATCCAAAGGTTTTTCACAGATCCAGGGTCTCGAGGCAGAACAGTTAGCATCATTCCAACGGTTCAGCTCTCCAGACCGAAACGTGTTGACACAATTCTCCTTCAACGTATATTTGTTGGGCTGGCCTGGATACCAAAACCTGTTCAAAAACAGACAAATCTGGAATTATTGCAGCAGATGATGCAGAAAATAGCATTAAAGAAATAAAAGTCTTACCCTGAGCTGTTCAGAACTGAACCATCTACCCATCTCCATGTTCCCTCTTCTTCTCTGTCAGTCAGACCGATCCAGAATTCCTGGTTGAAGGAATTAATGAATCCCTGAAGTGTAAAGAAAAAAAGTTACAATGTGGGTTGTTACAATAAAATGGATTCTGATGGTTTATCTGCTGTTATTGGCCTATCACAGACATATTGTATCTATGAAAACATGAAATATAATGCAGTTGACAATGTTTGGAGTGATATAGGAATCATGTCATAGAGCTATGTCTTTTATTTTTAATTATTTTTTTAAATGGTCAGCATTTGACTGCTACTGGACATATAGTACTGATGTTTATTTAGCTTTTAATTCATTCTTTTTTCCCTCAGTTTTCATTTGTAGAATTGGTTGACAGTGTAACACATTGTATGTATAATGTATAATAATGTATAATATTTTTTAATAATTGTATTTGTTTATGAAAGCAGCCTTTTGAGTACCTTTGCATTTTTATTCAAAAATTCACTGTATCATCCGCCAAAATTGTCTCAAAAATCCCATATATTTTTTATATTTCAACTTATTTAAATTGTACATTTTTAATACATATATATATATATATATATATATATATAAAAATCACATATATATGTGTGTCTATATATATATATATATATATATATATATTGCTTGTTTAACTGTTAATACCTTTCTTATATTTCTAGTTTATATTGCTTGTTTACTATTGTTATTTTTATTGAAGCTCCTCTATCTTGCTATCCACTTTGCTGCTGTAACACTAAACATTTCCACGTTGTGGGATTAATAAAATTAGAATCTTATTTTATCTAATATCAGTGGGGCTTTAGTTCTTACTACAGTATTAACTCAAAGGATAAATAAGAATGTCAATCACAACAAAATCTTTAACTTATTTTGTTTTACCTGCTCTTCTTTGTTGGTTACAATGACTAGATCTGCCCGTCTGTCTCTGCAGTCCTGTCTGCTGTCCTCCCAGTTCTTCAATACAGAACTCTTCTCAGAAGAAATGTAATAAAAACTGTTGTTGAATGACTTGCAGCCGTCTTTACAGAAGTGATCTGCAAGCAATTCAGGAAGTAAACGTGTTAAAACGCCCACTGCAAACACACACAAACAGCTTCAGTCAGATGCATACAAGTCAAAGTCTAAACTCACTGAATTCAGCCAAAGTTTGGCTTCTGTTTTCAGGACAGCTCCTGCTGAGGGTCTGCAGTTTAAATCTGTCTGCAAGGGAGAATAAACTGTTCTCATCCATAACCAGTGTTCATTTAAATGCTCACAACATTAAAAACAAATGTTGGCATAATGCTGGTGACTAGAGTGCAAATATTGTGATCTTAGAGAAAATAAACGTTCATTTCTTACAGTGGAGTCCAGTGCCTATGATGCCGGCCAGGAGGAGAACACACAGCAGCACCAGGCACACAGCAACAACCCTGAAAAAAGTCCTGCCTGGGTGGAAAATGTAACATTTTAATAGTAACTAGAACATTTCTAAAGAATTTTTGAGTGTGCTTGACTCTGACCCGTGACTCTCACCCATACATTATTAGATTACAATTTGAACTGTTTTCAAAATGGAAAAGACGAGGAAGTCCTGTTAGATAATAAAGCAGGTGTTGGTGTGTGAACTCCTGTGGCTCCTGTGAAGCCACTGACAGGGAGCGAAAAAACAGCAAAACGTTCTCCTCAAACAAAAAGAATTTTTGGCTAAACCGTAGCTCCTATCATTGATCTGTTGTTCACTTTGAGCATCCTCAGTTCTTCCTGAACGTCTACATATAAAAATAAAGAAATAGGGTTTTTTTTAGAGTGATCGGAAGAAACTGGTACCTCTGCTTTCCTCCAGAAATGTTCGCGCCTTTTTACCATGGCGGTCTACGAGGCTGGGGGTGGTCAGTGGGAGGTTGGGCGGGGGATTGGAGAGTCTCACTGCAGAACTCACAGGGGAGTTTTCCACAAGACCTTGAATCAAGGCTGTGAGGGGGGAGGCCAGATAAGATTGGAATTTGGGCTGTAGGCAAAAGATTGCAGCCGTTTTCTGCTACTCTATCTCGATAATGTCCACATTGGTCTCCAAATCGATCCTGTCACTTTTCCAGAGCCGTCAGTCGCTCTTTGATCTCATCCAGGGTGCGGTCCTTGGCCACAGTCTGAGTTCTGATAGCTCCGGCCATCGTAACAATCATCACGGGCAGCCTTAAGAGGCTTTGAAGAGCTGTCACCGTTTTCTGTGTAACTCGATAAACCAGAGCAAAGCATATTCCAATCAGCAAAAGCCCTGTTATCTGGGTTCTGAATAGATAGAGATCTTCCACGTCCTCCAGGGAGAGAGCCGCCAGGCACACGACACGCCATCTCTCCCATGCGTCCATCGTGTAGCCAGCAGCAAACGTCCCGTCAGGGCAGGACGGTTCCCCTGAACCCCGGCTTCTCGTCGAGAAGATGGTGTCAATTCACCCATGGCTAAGCCCCGCCCCCTCCACTCACTCGGACAAACTGTCAACATTCGGTGACGGGCGCTATGGCAGCTGTGACAGTCGGAGAAATTTCACAGGAGGCAATTAATTATTTTTGGAGACAGAAAGATGAAATATCATCTCAAAGTCACCAAAAGGGCCTTCATTAACAGGTTAGAGGTTTTCACTCGTCTTTTCACCCCACTGACACCGCTCATTCCGGTGCTTGTTGTAAACAAACAGAGATCTCTAAGTGAACACCTCCTGCAGCAGCAGCACATACACACTGTACCTCTACAGAGCTAACTGTAGCTAAATGCCGCTAACGAGGTCAAGCCGGCCGACCTCGTTAGCGATTGGTAAGACGGATTCGCTGGATTTGTCTCCATTCATTAATGACGAGATGTTGATTCTCTTCCGGTTATATCACTTGATTACGCGTGAATTCGCGAGATTCGCTGATACACTGCCCTCTTTTGGAAGAGCATTTAATTGTTCACTTAGAGTACCAATCAGGTGAAATTGGATAATCTTCCACGGCACACCTGATGATTTCTTATGGCACACTTGTGTGCCGTGGAACAGCGGTTGGGAATCACTGCCATAGGGAACCGGGTTACTGCTCCCATATTATTGGGCTATACCTTGTGTCAGAGTTGCATGTACCCCATGCACACCGTTTGACCATTTTAAACTTAAAATCTCAAGAAAAAACACATAAAAACGACCAAAAACGGACTAACTGCAATGGATGTGGAAGCAGAGAATGTCCGAGTGTATTGAGTTAGCTATGCGCACTGTGATTGGCTCATTGCGTTTGGGGGTGTGGCTTAGCCATAGGTGAATTGCGTTGAGAGACCAGTTGATCAAATCAATGATTTTTTTTTAGATTCAGAGCAGTGTAGAGAGTCTTCCAAAGTCAGACAAAAGACAAGATGAGACAAGAGGAGCAAAGCAGGAAAACACACAGAGGGAGAGAGGAAAAAAAGAGCGTCTGCCTCCTTCAAAGAGCAAGTGAGAAGTCAAACCGTAGCTCCTATCATTGATCTGACTTCACTTTGAGCATCCTGAGTTCTTCCTGAACGTCTACATATGTGTTTTGTGAAGAAAAATAAAGGAATTGTTTTTTTAGAGCGATCAGAAGAAACGGGTATCTCTGCTTTCCTCCAGAAATGTTCCCGCCTATGAGGCTGTGGGTGGTGTCGGTGGATCATTAGTGCGTCCTACACCCAAACCATAACTCTGACAGCTCTGACAGCCTAAAACCCTTAGAAAAATCATAGCACACTTGTTATGGCCGAGCCGGTCGATTTCATACCTTTTTAGTGTATGTGAGACCAAAACTCTGTGATGAGTAGTCGACCGGAAAAAAACACAAAAGAAATGGAAGAATAAAATCTAGGATTAAGCCCGGTGAATAGTAGATATTGTGTTCTTTCAAGCACACTCAATTAAACAGCAAAGGTCATATGGACATGAGTGTGTGTGAGTTACTCACCTCGCTGCTGCTGCACTGAACTCTGTGTTGCAGCTTTGTGACCCTCGTAGCTGTCTGCGCTTTCATAAATATCCACTACCCTCTCCTCCACCTCATCGTTCTCTCCAGCTGTATTTAACACAAATTCTTCCATTTTCTGTTGATCACCAAGATTGTTGTCATAAATGGTCTCAGACATCTCTATTTGTCAGCCTCTTGTTTCTACACACTTTGAGTTCTGTCCAGTATCACACTTCCCCATATGCTGAGCATAGTTTTTTCTCACCTTTTCTGTCTGTGGTAGATTTTATTCTTTATTCATCCTGTGATTGGCTCAGCACCCAGCTGACAGGATGTTTCATCAGCTTCTGTGTGGCACTAGAGCAAAGTGAAAAGTATTTATAACATGAGATTCAACGGATGGTCACCTAGCCACCACATATCTGAATAAATGAATGAGAGTATTTAGGTTGCTGTTTGTCGTTAATGCTACACAGTGGTGGAATGAAACTAAGTACATTTACTCAAGTACGGTTCTTAACTACAGTTTTAAGGTACATGTACTTTACTTTAGTATTTACATTTTATGTACTGTAACTCTGTAACTGCTACATTTAGAAGCAAATATTGTAGTTTTTACTCCACTACATTTATCTGATGGGTTTAGTTACTTTTGAAGTCAAGAGTTAACATAAGAAAACATGATCAATATCAAGTGATTAGACATTTTAAAAAACAACAACCTCATAACAGTATATTAAGTAGTTAAAATGAGCCCTTACTCGAGAAAATGAAAATGCTGCTTACATAACTGCGTCAATAATAATAAATTCAGGAATATATTTGTCATAATAAAACAATCTGAGTAGGGCCGTTCTGCATAACGATTAATTTTACTTTTGATACTTTAAAGGGTCTCATCAAAAAAGGCTGTTCAGTATTCTCACATTTGCTGGTCGGAAGAATAAATTGCAAAAAAAAAGTGTAAAATGGATGATTTTTTAAATATCTGGGCACCCTTCTTTAAAAATGCTGGTAAAAGACTCACAACTGTTGTATTAAAATGGATGATAAATGGCAATGAGGGAAACTGGCTAACTGATGTTTTTGGGTTATGAAGCATGACGTTCATTTAAAATTCATTCATTCAAAAAGAATGAATCTCCAAAGGAAGGAAGCAAGGAAGCTCCTCCAAAGAATCGCCACCTTATCGTGGTGGAGGGGTTTGTGTGCTCCAGTGATCCTGGGAGCTGTGTTGTCGGGAGCAATAGCTCCTGGTAGGGTTTCCCATGGCAAAGTGGTCCCAGGGGAGGGGCCAGACTAAGAGCGATTCAAAAGACCTGTATGAAGCGGATCACGAAAAATCTGTGTACCTCGACCGGCACGGGTAAACCGGGGCCCCCTCCTGGAGCCAGACCCGGGAGGGGAGCACGCAGGCGAGCGTCTGGTGGCCGGGCTTTTGTCCACGGGGCCCGGCCGGTCTCAGCCCGAAGAAGCGACGTGGATCCGCCGACCTGTGGGCCCACCCCCCGCAGAGTAGGGCATAGGGGTCGGGTGCAGTGGGAGTCGGGCGGCAGGCGAAGGCGAGTACCTGGGCGTGCTGAACCCCGGCTCCAGCGGCTAGCTCTGGGGACGTGGAACGTCACCTCGCTGGCGGGGAAGGAGCCCGAGCTTGTGCGGGAGGTGGAGCGTTACCAGCTAGAAATAGTTGGGCTCACCTCCACACATAGCTTGGGCTCTGGAACCAAACTCCTGGAGAGAGGCTGGACTCTCTCCTTTTCCGGAGTTGCCCAGGGTGAGAGGCGCCGGGCGGGTGTGGGGATACTCACAAGCCCCCGCTGTGTTGGAGTTCTCCCCGAGGAACGAGAGGGTCGTCTCCTTGCGGCTGCAAGTCGCGAGGAGAAGGTCTCTGACTGTTGTCTGTGCCTACGCACCGAACAGCAGTTCGGAGTACCCGGCCTTCTTGGAGTCTCTGGGTGGTGTCCTGGAAGGGGTACCGCCTGGAGACTCTGTAGTTCTTCTGGGAGACTTCACAGTCACATGGGCAACGATGACGGTACCTGGAGGGGGGTGATTGGGAGGAACGGCCTGCCCGATCTGAACCCGAGCGGTGTTTTGTTATTGGACTTCTGTGCTAGTCATGGATTGTCCATAACGAACACCATGTTCGAACATAGAGTTGCTCATAAGTGTACCTGGTACCAGAGCACTCTAGGCCAAAGATGGATGATCGATTTCATTATCGTATCGTCAGATCTGTGGCCGCATGTTCTGGACACTCGGGTGAAGAGAGGAGCAGAGCTGTCAACTGATCACCACCTGGTGGTGAGTTGGATCAGGTGGCGGGGGAGGATGCTGGACAGACCTGGCAAACCCAAACGGGTAGTGAGGGTGAACTGGGAATGTCTAGCGGAGGCCCCTGTCCGCAGGGTCTTCAACTCACACCTCTGGAAGAATTTCTCCAACATCCCGGGTGTGGTTGGGAACATGGAGTCCGAATGGGCCATGTTCAAAGCCTCAATTGTTGATGCGGCTGGTAGGAGCTGTGGCCTGAAGGCCGTCGGTGCCTGTCGTGGCGGCAACCCAAGAACCCGCTGGTGGACACCAGCGGTGAGGGAGGCCGTCAAGCTGAAGAAGGAGGCCTTTCGGTCTTGGCTGGCCGAGGGGTCTCTGGAATCAGCAGACAGGTACCGTTCGGCCAGAAGGGCTGCAGCAGTCGCGGAAGCAAAAACTCGGGTATGGGAGGAATTCGGGGAGGCCATGGAGGAGGACTTTCGGTCGGCCTCAAAGAGGTTCTGGAAAACCGTCGGGCGTCTCAGGAAGGGAAAGCAGGGCTTTGCCCAAGCTGTGTTCAGCGGGGGCGGAGACCTGCTGACCCGACCTGTGGATGTCGTCGGACGGTGGAAAGAACACTTTGAGGAACTCCTTAATCCAGCCAACACGTCCTCTGTAGAGGAGGCAGAGTCTGAAGACTCAGGGGAAGACTCACCAGTAACCCTGGCAGAGGTCGCCGAGGTAGTCAAAAAGCTACCCGGCGGCAAGGCGCCAGGGTTGGATGAGATTCGCCCTGAGATGCTGAAGGCTCTGGACACTGTTGGGCTGTCATGGTTGACACGCCTCTTCAGTGTTGCGTGGAGGTCTGGGACAGTGCCAGTGGAGTGGCAGACTGGGGTGGTGGTTCCCATTTTCAAAAAGGGGGACCGGAGGGTGTGTTCCAATTACCGTGGAATCACACTCCTCAGCCTCCCCGGAAAAGTCTACTCCAGGGTGCTGGAAAGGAGGCTCCGGCCGATTGTCGAACCTCGGATTCAGGAGGAACAATGCGGCTTCCGTCCTGGCCGTGGAACAACGGACCAGCTCTTTACCCTTGCGAGACTTCTGGAGGGGGCATGGGAGTTTGCCCATCCAGTCTACATGTGTTTTGTGGACTTGGAGAAGGCCTACGACCGTGTCCCTCGGGGAGTCTTGTGGGGGGTACTGCGGGAATATGGGGCACCGGGCCCGTTGCTACGAGCTATCCGGTCCCTATATAACCAAAGTGAGAGCTGTGTCCGCATACTCGGCACAACGTCAAACACGTTCCCAGTGGGTGTTGGCCTCCGCCAGGGTTGCCCCTTGTCTCCGATTCTGTTTGTGGTTTTCATGGACAGGATCTCAAGGCGCAGCCGGGGGGAGGAAGGGATTCGGTTTGGTGACCTAAGAATTGCATCTCTGCTTTTTGCAGATGATGTGGTTCTTTTGGCTTCATCAAGCCGGGACCTCCAGCACTCATTGGGGCGGTTTGCAGCTGAGTGCGAATCGGTTGGGATGAGAGTCAGCACCTCCAAGTCTGAGGCCATGGTTCTCTGCCAGAAAACGGTGGACTGCCCCCTCTGGGTGGGGAGAGAGGTACTGCCTCAAGCGAAGGAGTTCAAGTATCTCGGGGGCTTGTTCACGAGTGAGGGTAGAACGGAGCGTGAGATGGACAGGCGGTTTGGTGCAGCGTCAGCAGTGATGCGGGCGTTGTACCGGACCGTCGTGGTGAAGAAGGAGCTGAGCCGGAAGGCAAAGCTCTCGATTTACCGCTCCATCTACGTTCCAACCCTCACCTATGGTCACGAACTTTGGGTAGTGACCGAAAGAGCAAGATCGCGGATACAAGCGGCTGAAATGAGCTTCCTCCGTAGGGTGGCTGGGCTCAGCCTTAGAGATAGGGTGAGGAGCTCAGACATCCTGAGGGAGCTCGGAGTAGAGTTGCTGCTCCTTCGCGTCGAAAGGAGTCAGCTGAGGTGGTTTGGGCATCTGGTAAGGATGCCTCCCGGGCGCCTCCCGTTAGAGGTGTTCCGGGCACGTCCAACTGGTAGGAGGCCCCGGGGAAGACCCAGAACACGGTGGGGGGATTATATCTCTCTCCTGGCCTGGGAACGCCTCGGGGTCCCCCAGGAAGAGCTGGACGTTGTGGCTGGGGAGAGGGACGTCTGGAATGCCCTGCTTAGCCTGCTGCCCCCGCGACCCAGCCCCGGATAAGCGGAAGAAAATGGATGGATGGATGGATCATTCAAAAAACATAGCATTACCTCTCGAAATGGAAATTGAGATTATTGTAAAAATAGTCTTATTTTTTTTTTTTTACTACTTTCTTTCCAGATGTGTATTTGCTGCATCACTGTCACTTGTAATGGCACGGAGCATTTTCATTGTATTGTCTGTATTACATAATAAGTAGTTGGATTTTTTGTTGTTGTGTGGCCACAGTGTGTTGTTGTTTGTTGTTTTTGTCTATGTTGGAAAATGCAATAAAAATATTATTCAAAAAAAAAAGTGTGCTTGAACTCAAAAGTCACATGCTTGTGCTCACATTTCTTCTTCTTGGACACAAATATGCAGGGGTGAGGGACCGCTGGCAAGCTGCTGCCGCGCCTCGCCCGCTGTTTTCGCTATTTTATATGTTTTATATCGAGTCATCAAGTCTGTCTTTTGATGAATGTTGGACCTCAAACCCACCTGCTAGATTCGGCTTGCTCAATCTATCCGTTGCGACACCGAAACAGCAGTTTTGTCTCTGCCTGTCTGCTGTCACTGCCTCAGCACTCGTTAGCCTGAAGCTAGCTTCGCCGGTACAGGGCTCACCTGTTGGGATTCCTGTGGCTCCTCTCCGCACTCTGTGGCCGGATAACCTGCGCTGGTGTGCCCCACGAAGCACACCCGTTCGGACTGGCCCGCTGCCACCCTGCCTGCTCTCCCGGACGCTTACCCGCGCCCGCGGACTGCTGTCAACGCGGAGGACGCCGCCTCCCTGCTACACCGCTACCTGACAGTGTTTACCTGCCAGCCGGCTAGCCTGCTGCTAATCCCCGACACCGTCCAACCGGCTTCCCAGTCTCCAGCGAAGCTACAACCGGCACGCTCCACTCCAGCTGCCTCCACTGCGCTGGCTCTGTGGCTTCACCATAACCACCTGGATCATCTACCGCTGGATCACGTCGCTGCCGATTTCATATCGAGGATTTTTAACCTGCCCCTCTGGACTACGCCATGTCGGACTCTGCATCTCTGCCGCTTCGTTACTCGGTAACGGAGATGTTACGGCTCCGGACCCTCTCAAAGACCCCCCCACCTCAGCTTGCATCCCACTACATCCTCAAACGACCAAGGTACGTCCACCGAGGCTCTGGTCGGAACTTTCAGTACACTCTACACAACAACACCAATACAAACATCCGCTCCTTCTGGTCCACTTGGCCCCGCCCCCCTCCTCGCACTGCCCGTCCACTCAATCCTGTCAATCACAGTGTACTATCCCCTCTGCTCAAAGCAACCCTCTATACTCCACTCACCTGTCTGAAATTCTGTCTGTTGAACACCAGATCCCTCTGTAATAAAGCTCTGTTGATCGCTGACTTCATTGTTGACCGCAAACTAGACATTCTCTGCCTCACTGAAACCTGGCAACAACCAAATGACTTCTCCCATCTCAATGAGGCTGTCCCACCTGGTTTTTCTTTTATTAGTAAACCCCGTGCTACTGGGAGGGGGGGTGGCCTTGCTCTCCTGCACCGGGATCACATCAAAGTCACTGCTGTCACAGTCCCCCATCACTCCTCTTTTGAATGTCTAGCTGTAAAACTCACAGGCCCTAAACCCACTATCATTGTCACCATCTACAGACCACCAAAACCCTCTGCTGTTTTCCTCAATGAATTCTCATCACTACTAACATCTGTATGTGCAATGTCCCCCACTGTTATCCTCCTCGGCGATTTCAACATCCACATTGACAACCCATCCAATATCTTTGCTAAGGACTTCACATCACTTCTGGACTGTCTTGGTATCACACAACATGTCAACCTCCCAACCCATAACAAAGGCCACATACTGGATTTAATCTGCTGTACTGACATCACTCCCACCAACCTTGATGTCACTGATTTCCCCATTTCTGACCACAAAGCTGTACTTTTTGACATTCGCACCCAATTACACAAAGCCAAGGAACAACGGACCATCTCCTTCAGAAACATCAAACACATCGTCACCACCGATCTCTCCACCCTGATCAGCTCCTACCCCAGCCCTCCCCCAGCATCCTCCCTGACTGACCTGGTGACTCACTACAACAACTGCCTCTCCTCTTCCCTCACCGCCCTGGCTCCTTTGAAAACCCGCTCAGTCTCATTCACGCACACTGCTCCCTGGTTCACCCCTGAGCTCCGCCAGCTCAAAGCCACTGGCCGTCGACTGGAGCGACTTTACAAAAAAACTGGACTCACTGTACACAGCCAAATGTACTTGCACCACCTCCATCACTACAAGAACACCCTCGTCACTGCCAAATCTTCATACTACTCCAACATCATCAACACTGGTACAGGTAACAATAGAGTCCTATTCTCAACAGTCAGCCACTTACTTCAGCCTCCTAAAACCCTCCCTCCAGAAATCTCCACCGACCAGTGCACTGCCTTCTTGGACTTCTTCACCTCTAAAATCAACACCATTCACCAACAACTGGCCTCATCTTGCACCCCCTCAAACGACCCACCCTGGACGACCACCACCGGCCAACCTCACATCAGCCCCCTCTCTGACTTCACCCCAGTATCAGAGCACACCATCGTGGAACTCATCCACAAAGCCAAAACCACCACCTGCCAGCTCGATCCTCTTCCCACCTCCCTTGTCAAAGCATGTCTGCCGTCCATTTCCCCAATGATCACCAACATAATTAATTCCTCCCTCACTACTGGTACTGTACCCCCCATTCTCAAACTGGCTGCCATCACACCCATCCTGAAAAAACCCGGTGCTGACCCAGCTGACCTTAACCACTATCGACCCATCTCCAACCTCCCCTTCATCTCTAAAACACTTGAAAGGGTGGTCGCCGCACAACTACAGTCCCACCTCGATACAAACAATCTTCATGAACCCTTCCAATCCGGCTTCCGTCCAAAACACAGCACTGAAACAGCCCTAGTCAAAATCACCAACGACCTCCTCCGTGCAGCCGACTCTGGATTACTCACCATTCTCATTCTCCTCGACCTCAGTGCAGCATTTGACACCATCTCCCACCCCCTGCTCCTGGACCGCCTGGCTGGCATTGGGATCACTGGTGCTGCACTCTCCTGGTTCACATCATACCTCACTGACCGTCAACAATTTGTGCAATTGAGGAACCACAAGTCTGGGTGTCTGGGTGTCTCACTGGGTGTCCCCCAGGGGTCAGTCTTGGGTCCACTTCTCTTCACCATTTACCTCCCCCCCCTGGGCACAATCCTCCGTCACCATGGGGTCCATTTTCACTGCTATGCCGACGACACACAGGTCTACATCTCCTCCAAACCCACCGCTGCCATCCCTCCCACCTCACTCACCACCTGCCTTGAAGACATCCGGAGCTGGATGAGCAGGAACTTCCTCAAACTTAACGGCAATAAAACCGAGGCCCTGCTCATCGGCTCCAAATCCACCCTCACCAAATCACAACGTACCCCAGCTCCACCCATCATCGTCGACGGATTCCCTGTACCCTTCTCCTCCCAAGTTAAGAGCCTCGGCGTCATTCTGGACAACACCCTCTCATTTGCACCCCATATTCAAAACATCACCCGCACTGCATTCTTCCACCTCCGCAACATCTCCAGACTCCGCCCATCACTGACCCAATCCAGCACTGAAATCCTGGTCCACTCATTTGTCACATCACGCATCGACTACTGCAATGCCCTCCTCACTGGACTCCCCACCAAACTCATCAACAGACTGCAAATAATTCAGAACTCAGCCGCCCGGATCATTACCCGTACCAAATCAGCTGACCACATCACCCCTGTTCTCATTCAACTCCACTGGCTCCCGTACAATACCGCATCCAATACAAGAACCTCCTCCTCACCTACAAAGCTCTCCACAACCTAGCCCCCACTTACCTCTGCGACCTCCTTCAAGAATACACTCCCTCCCGCTCCCTCCGCTCATCCTCTGCTGGACTACTAATCACCCCCACATCACGCCTCAGTACCATGGGTGCCCGATCCTTCAGCTGCTCAGCACCCAGACTCTGGAACTCCCTCCCCCCACACATAAGACAGTCTGACACCATCACAACCTTCAAGTCACAACTCAAAACTCACCTGTTCAAACTGGCATACACTCTATAACTGGACACTAATTCACTTGCTTTTATCGTATTGTCTTGTTTTTACCATGTCGTGATGTTTTTACCATGTTGTCTTGTTTTTAAAGATGTTTATGATTTTAGACTTTGTAAGGTGACCTTGGGTGACATGAAAGGCGCCTATAAATTAAATGTATTATTATTATTATTATTATTACAAACATTTCTCTCGCACTCAAATATGTCCTGTGATCAGATCTAAAGTCTGCGCTCTCTAAACTTTTGTGCTCCACTCAGAACCAGCTCGTCCTCTCTCAGGTTGAGGTAACTGCTCAGACTGAAGATGTCCCTCCCTGAGCTTATAATAGTGTGTTTAACCAGCCAATAGGGAGACAGCTAGAGTGTGGACCAATCAAATGATGGATGCTGTCTTGGGTGCGTTCCCACGCCCTCTTTGAGGGCGGGTAGTATATCGTCTGTTTGTAAAACTGCTTCTCTCTTAAAATCAGGCGGCAATCCCCGTGTCTGAGCATGGAGGCCAACCAGGAAGTGTGTTAAGCCTGCAATTCACCGAAAATTCCAGTAGGGGGTGCTAAGTTTGGCTGCAAAAAAAATCTGCCCATTCATTTCAGTGCAGAATTTGAAAACTTCTGACTTGATTTATTACCTCAGAAATTTTTTTCAGGACAACAATATGGTCTCAATCGCTAGTAAAAAACATCTTCAAGACAATTTGATGTCAATAGTTCTAATAATGGCCCCATTTAGAAGAAAATAGAAGATAAAGAATCGTATGATTTGGGGCGGGGCTACCTTTGATTGACAGGTCACTGACAAGGCGAGCCATCACCAGGAGAGAAGCAGAGCAATGCGTATCCACGGCAACGTGTCAATAAAGTTATATATAACGTTATATAGATAGAAAAAACGACGTTTACCGGTTTGGTCTCATAACTTTGACCCTTTCACTGTATTTTCAGTTAATGACAGTTTATTTGAACGTTTTGTTCAGTAAATATGTCTTGTTCAGTGTTTGGTTGGACTAACACTGACACTCCAAGGAGTTGCTCAGTTTTCTGAGGTAAGAAAGATACATTTTGTTTTTGTTTTTTTGCTAGCCAAAACTAACAACCCAGTTAATGCTCCAATTAATGCTAACATGAATTAGCAGCGGCTTCTCTCAGTCGGGTTGCCGGTGTAGAGAGGCTGTAGTCAGTGTCGTCAGATCTCTCGCGCTCCGCCACAGTCCAATTATGGTCTGCTCCGCGTATCGGAAAAAAGATGGCGACGCAAGATGGCGACGAGTATAACGCTGAACTCGAGGCTTCCAACGGGCCACAAACCAATGGGTGACGTCACGGTGACTACGTCCATTATTTATATACAGTCTATGCTTAAAATACACCAATTTACCATATTAGCAGCTATTTGAATCATTACCTATTTAAGACGCCAGCAAATGTATGTATAATTAATCTTAAGTAATCCTAAAAAGAGTTGTCGTAGTTTAATTTTTCTCTAATTTTATATTAGTGGGATATATATTATATACTATAAATACTCTGAGCAGTTTGCAATGTTACAACAGTTGAATGGATAATTAATTTTCTATATATTGCATTTTAAACCATGGGACGCCGGTTCACATCCCGTGATTTTAAACTTAAATTAATAAATATCTGTTCTAGTACTCTAGTACTGGGCTGGTGCTGGTTTGTAGTTGGTTTAACTTGCAAACCTTCTCAGACACTACTTGCTACTTCCACTATGCCACATCGTAGACTCTGTAGAAGTCCTGCTACACTGTAAAAAAAATTATGTTGCTTTTACAGAAAAAAATGGCAGCTGTGGTTACCAGAATAATTCAGCAAAAAATACAGTACAAATGTAAACAACTTTACAGAACAACTTGTAAATTTAACTGGTATTCAGTGTACAATAAATAATAACTGAATGTTAATTTACTGGTATTCAATGCACAATAAGCAAAATCTGCATGTAAATTTCGCATAAATAATTAGTATAAAAGCAACATCATCCTGTTAAATTAGCAGTAAAGGACGGTATCATCTACAACTTAAAAATGTTTTTTTTTTTTTTTTAAATTACTGCAGTTTTAGGATGCAAAATTTACAAGTTGTTCTGAAAAGATGTTGACATATGTACTGTATTTTTTACGGAAATATTCTGGTAACCACAGCTGCCAGTTTTTTTCTGTAAAAACAACGGGTCATTTTTACAGTGTCCGCTTTGAGACAATCTACTACCTGTTAACTGTGCTGTTATGTATTTACATTGATATGACAACCACGTCATGTGACTCCATATGTGCTGCTTTTAATTTGGACCAGCAGTCCACGTCTCTCTGCATGCACCACCAAACCTCTGCAGGTGATCCAGAACGCGGTGGTGCGTCTGCTTCAACCAGCCCAGGAGAGCACGATGTTGACCGTGAGTGCTGTTTGGTGAGTGAGCTGAAGAAGGTGGGTATGAAACGTGATATAAACCTCATAAATGAATGATTAATCGCCGCATAGTGTATTTAACCCTCATGTCGTCCTTCCGGGTCAAATTGACCCAATCTGTTTTGACTATTCCTTCTTTCCTCCCTCCTCCTGCCTTCCTCTCTTCTTTCCTCCTTCCTTATTTCCTTCCCTCGCCCCTCCTTTCTTTCTTTCCTTCCTTTCCTCCCTCCTTCCCTTCTTTTTTATCCTCCTTCCGCTATCTCCTTTCCTTTCTCTCTTCTTTCCTTCCTCCTGATTTCCTCTCCTTTCCTCCTTCCTTCCTTCTTTCATCCCTCCCGCCTCCATCCCTTCCTCTATCCTCCTTCCTTCTTCCCTTCCCTCGCCCCCCCTTTCCTTCCCTCCTTTCTTTCCTTCCTCCTGCCTTTCTGCCCTCTTTCCTTCCTTCCTCCTTCCTTTCTGCCCTCTTTCCTTCCTTCCTCCCTCCTTTCTGCCCTCTTTCCTTCCTGCCTCCCTCCTTTTCTCCCTCCTTCCTTCTTTATTTTTTCCTTCCTTTCTTCTCCTCCTCCCCTTTCTTTCCTCCATCCTCCTTCCTTTCTCTCTCCTTTCCATTCTTTCTCCTTTTCCTCCTCTCTTCTTTCCTTACTCCATCCTTCTTTCTTTCAGCCCTCTGTTGGACTGAGAGCAGTGCTACATGCTAAGAGGCTAGGCTAGACGTTATTAGCTTGTTGATGTTAGCTCATGTGAACATGCTGCTTACTGACATATTTTCATAAAAACCAGTCGGAGTTGCAGAGATGTTATCCAATGTTTTAACCCACCTTGGTACTATTGTATCATTGTGATATATGAAAAAATTACTTTAGAAAGATCGCTAGCTACAGCGCTAACGCTTGTCGCGGGTAGCATCGCTAAGCTAACATTGCTAAGCTAACAAGGTATACTATAATATTGGTGTTCAATATAGCTAATGTGTAGCTGGTTAAACTACCATGTCATTAGCATATTTAATGAGAGAGAAAGATATGGAATATGATGTTAGGTTATTTAGATACTTATATTGATTAAAAAGGAGTGAATTGGTAGAGTTCATTGACAGTTAAAAAGATAAATATTGATTTAAACAGTTGTTTCAAAATATAAATACTGCTTAATGACATAAACAAGTTGAATTAAATTAAATTAAAATACAAGTTCATAATGAATAATTGTGCTTAAATGTTTGTACTGTAAATGTGTACATCACCATTTACAATGATTGGAACAGTATATGTACTGTAGCTGGAAATGTATGTGTGATACTCAGAAAATATTTGTGTTTGTTGAGATATTACTACTGTTTATTGTCCTCTGACAGTCACTTTTTAGTTTATTGCTATTGTATAAGTTCATTATAATCCGTCTAATTTAGTATAAGAAGTCACACAGGGAAACACACAATGACGCGCTGTTGCGTGAAATGGACACTGGGTGGCAGCACCTGCCTGCATCTTCACTGGGACTCTGGGCAATGAATCGCGAAGTAGAGCTCATAATCCAGATGAATGGAGAATGAGCAACAGTGGTCCTGCTTCCCTGATTTCTGTTATATTTCCAAGTAAGTTACTCACTTTTTTATATGACTACAAATGTTGAAAAACGAATATGAATCCCCAGTGATATGTGGTTTGCAAGCTAAATGCGTGTTAAGTATGTAAATATTAAAGTGTCACGGTACATTGTAGTTGAGAAAATATTGCCAACACCGTAGCCAACTGTTACTTTGTTTCTTTCGGCTCCTGGGCATTTGTGGGTTATTGCTGTATCTATTTTATAGAGTCTATGGGTTGTATGTGTGAAAATCTTTTGTTGGTTTGATACAATGTTCAAAATGTTTAAGCTAATGCTAATGTACAGTTAAAAATCAGTTACAACAGCAGTGTTGGTGAAAGGCGAGCGCGTGAACCATTAACTGCTAAACTGTGATATGGTTCGAAGTCATGAATTATAACGGCAACTTATGAGTCAACCATGTGTATTATTTCCGTTTGTATTCTTATAGTGTAAATGTGAAATTGCCTAACTGCAAGTGAGATTTATTCTGTTATATTAAGTGAACACTTGTTACTTGTACAGTTATTACAAAGAAAATACTCTTTCTATGAGAGGATGAAGATAATGTTTGTTTGAGGGCGGAGTGCATACATGATTGATGATAGACAGATGACATGATTAAAAGGGAAAATGTTTATTTTTGGTCTAATACTAAGTTTAATTACTTGGAAATATGTAAAATTGGACATTCATGTGAATGTTACTCAAATGTGGTTATAACCACTGTTTCAATGATGACAAATAACAGAAATAATTCATGCTTGCAGTGAAAAAGTTAAAAATTGAATGTGTAAATAAAAATTATCCAGATGAATGGAGAATGAGCAACAGTGGTCCTGCTTCGCTGATTTCTGTGTTATATTTCCAGAAAACTCCTATCAGAGGATCATCTTCAAATCTGCCAGCGGAGACCAAGCCGGGACCTGCTACATATCTGCAGAGAATCAGAGTAGGAGTAGTAGAAAGTCATGTGATGAATATGGATACAGTATTAACTGAAATGTATTTTCTACACTATGCGTGTAGATTTTTCTTTTTTTTCTGGATCAGGAATTGATCGGTACGATTCTGAACCTTCGTTGGTTCAGTGGCGAGCCAGGCGATCAACAGCGGACGGAGATCGGGATCCACTCCGAAGAACAAAGTCATCTACTCATTCCCCTTTGAAACAGATAAGAACGTTCACCACAAAACCTACCTGGGTAGTAGAATGAACAGACTATTTCGCACAGCACAGGATTAAACCCCATAATTGTTGGTAGGCAATTAAAGGATCATTGTTCAACTTCCAGTCAGAGTCCAGCTTTCTGGACCTCGAGGAAATGTAGGTTGCTTTCTACCATCGAGGTTGAAGGCGCTACATATAACTAATGCAAAGTCATATTCTTAATCATGAAGAGCAAAGGGAAGTGTACATAAAAAGGCTGCTTCAAGAGCTAGGGTGGAGAAACACAGACAGAAGATATACATCGACCCAGATCTTCTACAGCAGTATAGGAGAAAGGAAAGAGACAGGTAGGCCTAAATAAGGAGGAGGCAGGCAACTTTCCCCACAATTGAGGAAAAGCTGATTTGAGGGATTTTTGGTGTGTTAATGTTTGTAGTTAGTTGTCGGTAATAGTCTCCAGGAAATGAAGGCAAGTCTGCTATGTCCCCACAAGTGACCTAGATAAGATAACACACACAAGCGTATCTAGTTCGCTAGGTCTACCACAAGCAGCTGCATGTCAGGATGGCCGAGCGGTCTAAGGCGCTGCGTTCAAGCTGGGGAACACTCGTCCGTCTGAGAGGGGGAAGAAGGGGGGAGAAGGGGGAAGAAAAAAAGAGAGAGAAAAAGGGAGAAAAAGAGAGAAAAAGAGGAAAGAAAGGGGAAAAAATGCCATCTTTCACATTTATAAGGCTTTTCTAGCTGCCTGAACGCAAGTTGGAAACTTTTGATGCATTCAAGTATTTTTGACCCACCGCGACCTGGATTCGAAACCACGAACTCTGGAGTTGAGTCGCTCCGTGACACACATTACCTTATTAGGACATTACCGCTGGAGATGGGGGTATTCCCCAGTTTGGGCGCTGACAGGGCCTCCACTTCCTTCCTTACGTTGTATATAATTAGGCAATAAATAATAAATGTTTCCTTACTTATGTGAAGATCATTTAGCATCTTTTTATAAATGACGATTGTTTTCTTGTGAAAACATAATTTCAGCATCATTTCTGTATTTGTAATTATTCTTTTTTTCTTCTCCCACCATCCTGAAGGACAAGAATGCCCACTGACAAAGGCTCATCACTTGGGTGGCAGATCTTTCCATGCTGATTGTCATTCTGAAATTCCTCATGTTTACCAGAGACCACCTCCATCATTTATCAGTGATAAAAAATACCTCCTCTGAGCATGTTTCTTTCTCATAGTTTTCATAGAGACAAAGGAACATGCTGTTGATGTGCTGTACAACAATGTAACAAAACTGTAACAACTTAACTGTTGCCTGTAACTTTTAATCTTTTCCTGTATAATAATAAATGAAATTAAATAGCACTGTGTTTTTTCAAGAGTCGTCAAGTTAATTAAATTGTAAACTATTGTTGAATGTTGTCATTATCATCATTTAAAACATCCACTTGTACATTTGGTGTCTGTGTTTGTTCAAGGAGAAAAGAAACAGTAACTTTGGAAAGGTTTTATTAGAACAGACTATGAAAAGTGAAACAAATACAATAAATGATCAAAATATAAAAAAAATAGATTATTTACAAGGATTATTTATTTACAATATATTACACACTATTTAGGATGTGTCTTCCTCATTTCCTCCAACCACTGCTGTTTGGTGAGTGTATCGAAGGCAGGACAATACAATCTGCCACGGTACTGGCTGTGTCCAGTGTCAGCAGTGCGGAACTGGCCACACCTTTTGCATGTGTTGGCCTCCACTGTTCTCCTGTAGGGCCTCTTTGGTGGAGGTCCAGACTCTGCTGTTGTGTTCGGCTGTGATATTTGTGGGCTGGTGCCCTGGACTGGCGCAGGAAAGACCACCGGCCGAAAATGTGGAGGAGTTTGTCCTTTTGCCGTGGCAATCTGAGGTGCTGGGGGCATGACAAGCACAAGCATCACTGGTGCCTTTGGCAAGATGGGGCGACTAGAGGCTGTCTGCCTCTGTTGGGCCTGACCTGCTGTGCTCTCCGGCAGCTGGTACTGGTGCTCCTGTTGAGCTGACCTGGGCTCAGCAGGGAGTGCTCTTGCATCCTGAAGAGGCTCCTCAGACTCAGGGAGGGCTGAAGGCAACGCAATACCCTGAAGCAGCACAGAGAGCTCCTGCTTCTTCTGCCTGTTGTTGTGCCACTGGATCAGGGTGTTCTGGTTGACCTCTACCAGCTGAATCGCCGATCCCTGCATCACCAGGGAGTTGCCAACAACAAGCTGCCTGATTTTGCGGTAGTCCCTCAGAATTAAGGACCACCTTGAGGTGGACCCCTTGCCTTTCTTCACTGGGCATGGGTGCAGATTGCAGAGTCTAATGCAAATGTTCTCCACCAACCGACAGCAGTCAGGCCACTGAGCAGGTGCACTACTTGCACCCAACATGGACCGGATGGTGCTCTGCACACCAGGAGTTTGTGAGGGCTTCTTCGGTGTCCGAAACCGTCCACTCAAAAGTCTCTCCTGGTGTCGTGCGGCATAAATCACCCGCTGCTTGTCACCTTCGTCGAGCTTCTCCCACAGTGCGATGATCACACTGCTCTGCTGGTTGGTGAGACAGAGAGAGGTCTGCTCCCGAAGATTCACCAGATACTCAGCCAGTCTGTCCACATGCTGGTATCCAGCAACATTTTGGTCATCAACAGCCTGTGCAAATAAGGAAATAGCAAACCTTACAACCTTCACAGTTTATTTAAAGTACACATTGTCCAGAGTGTGTGCAGATGTACTGTGTCTAAGTGTGTATATGTAAGAGTTGGACTCATATATATACACGTCCTACACATTCGAAATTGAACACATGCACACTTACCATATCCTCATCTTCAGCCTGCATATCCACTCCAGTCTCAGCGGACGAAGTAGAGGGCATCATGGATGCACCAGAGGCCATGGAAGACGTGCCAGGAGGTAGGGCTGATGCTCCAGGAGGTAGGACTGCAGGAAATGGTAAGAAAAATCACAATAAGATTATTTTGTATAGATATTACAGCATAACAGTTTTAATTTTCACTGCAAAAAACTATTATAATCACGATGATGCGACATTTGTTGTGGTCTGTACCAAATGAACATGCTCTCTTACATCTGGGGAACAAAATTTGTAGGCCAGGTATCTCTGCAGCACTGAGCTACATCATTTTAATGCTGTTTTGTCATTGCACTTGGTCATATTGCAATTTCACAAGTATTTTGAATAAGTCGACCATACCAGTAGCTATGGCGGATGTGCCGAAAACCGCTGGGGATGTGCCCACACTCAGGGTGGATGTGCCAGACGCCATGCCAGATGTGGTGATTGCCAGGGTGGAGACGGTGGACACCAGACTGGATGAGGGACCCAGAGTGAGTGATGCTGCAACCTGAGGGACCTCCAGGTCAGCCACTGTGGGGTCGTCTGGGATGTCAGCGAAGCCCTCATCTGTTTCCACATCATCCTCATGCTGCTCGATTAACTCAGCAGTCTCCTCTGAGTCAGGGTGCATATCCTGCAGTGCCTGACCAGTCTGCCGGAACAGATACTGTAGCCCTATGAGCTCTCCTAAAGTAATTGATGTAAAGTGGATAATTTACAGTGTTAATAAAGGATTTTATAACTGTGTTGAATACCACTGTGTTCACAAATGCTTACCAGTGTAACGTGAGGGTGGACAGAACTCTGGTGCCACCTTCTTGCCAAACAGCTTCTCATAGTGCTTGTTCACGCAGTGAAGCAGGTCACCCGAGTAGCTGCGTAAAGGTGACGGTGCGGTAGACAGAGCAGCACTACCACGGTCCTGGTTCCACCTATGGAGTCCCTCCAGCAGGTGTGCCTGAAAATTCAGGCTGTTGGCACTGGTCCCTAGAAGGACATTGTAAAATATTAAATTATTAAATATTCTTGGATTATACAGCACATGAACCAACATGTCTGAAAGACACAAACCTGGTATGAAGCGGTTCAGGTGGAGATGAAAGGACTCCAAAGATGTTGAGCCTCTAGCACATCTGAAAGTTGGTAGCCGCAAACCTCCCTTTGTGAGCTTCCCTGTTTTGGTGTACAGAGCAACACCTGGCAGGTCCTGGATGCACTTGATGTGCTTTTTCTGGACATGCCAGATGTGCTGCATTCTCTCCCTGTCAAACAGGGGAACTCCAAGGGAGTCGTTCCCACTGCTACCCATCAGCCCCTACAGCAGCTCCTCCAGCAGCTTAGTTGTGGTCTCTTCACCACGGGTCCTCCTCCGGCAGTGGAGAGCCAGCTCCTCCCTGGACAGATGTCTACTGATGTCACCATCAGTGCGACAAGGCAGGCCCCGTGACTGAAGCTGCTGTTTTTTTGCTTCACGCAACAGAGCTAAATCAGCAGCATCCCACTCAAACACGCATGCTGATAGGCGCGACATGAAAACTGGGTACAGCTGATGGGCATCTGTTGTGCATCCCAGGGCAAGTCGGCGCATGAAGTGCCAGATATCCAGCCATACTGTCAGGTCTGGCCACCCACTGAATCTTGCCTTTAACTTGGTCTCTGCCGCCTCAGCACAGCAGCCACAGTCCACATACAGGATGACAGGGGGATCCACACCTGCGTGCTGGTATCGCTGGACCAGATCCGCTGCCATCAGGTCCAGGCCAGCTCCCTCCTGAGCAGTCAGAACACTTATGAGTATCTGACCATACTCATTTCCCACTGAGGTGAGCCAGAGTGCTGTGCCCTTGGCAGTTCCGGCAAGCTTCTTGGTTATCTGAAGCACACAAAATGTATAGGGTCTCAGTATTAGAAATACTGAAAAACAGGCATGTATGTGATATTAGTAACTAAATATGTAGCCTATTTTTGAAGCAAAGAAGATTGTTTAACCTTTTTAGTGGAATCCATCTTTATTATGTTGTCATACATCAGGCTGGAGGACATCAAGTTATTCTGGCCTTGATGTCCTCCAGCCTTGTCAGGATGTCCTGGCAGTAAACAGAGAGGAGCCACCTACAGCTCGGCACCACAGCAGGCTCTGGAGGCTCAGGGAACACTATGGGCAACAGTCCGGGCTGCTGGAGGAAGTCCACACACTGTGGTGTACCGTGCCACACGTTGAAGCCATTCCTCTGTGTGGTTCTCTCGAAGTTGCTTCAAAACCCGCGTGGGGCTGTTACCAAGGCCTCTCTCCCGCAGAAGTCGGATCACCCGTATGTCACAAGCAAACCTTGGTCACAGACAGATGTATCACTAAAAATGTTTTACATAATTCTATTTGACAAGGCAAGAGAGACAGGAGATGTTACTCACTTTTGTGTGAGGATGACCCGAAATTCCAACCTGTGTGCCAAGTCCAGTTGTTTCAGGACAGTCTGACTCCAAGACACATGGTTGGCTCTACATTTGGTGCAGGTTAGAGTCTCTGTCACCATGTTGTAGATCCTGTCCACGTGCAGGACCCGACGTGCCCTCTTGTGCAGTCCCGCTCCTGTAAGTTGGTGGCGTCCACAGGCAGGGTTGGGACAGACCACCTTCACCTTCCACAATTTGTAGGGCATCCAGACAAAAAGTGGGTGGGCGAAAAAGCGGTCTGGAGCAGGAGCCTGGTGGTACAGATGGCTTGGCTGTGGTGGATAGTACCAGAGCTTCAAGTTGCTTTGAAGCTCTAGTTTTCCCCTGGGCCCCATCTTCAAAACATATTTCTCAACCCATTTGTGGTCTTCAGGTGGCAAACCCTCTGACCACAAACGGGGTAGCTGAGGTGATGTCTCTGTCCTGGGTTGCGAAGCCTTATTGATAAAAAAAAAACCCACATGCACACGAGGTTTTGCAGTTTGTACTAATTGTTTTGAGAAATGCATTAACTGTTGCAAACTGCAAATGTAAATAGTGATGTGAGAAATGCACCAAAGCGACTGAGAAAAACTGTAACAAACAAACACCTTCTCACACACACACTTGACTTCCATACCAAATTCAAGCCTCCAATTCTGTCCTACGAAGTCTAACTGCAACTAGCAAAGGGTTAAACTGAGAAAAACTGCTTTAAAGTTTTTTAACGTTTTTTAACTGGCCAGCCAAATGTGTTATAGGTAGGTCAGTGATATGATACTTATTTCTACATGTATTGATGATGTCATTTTTATACTCAAAAATCATGAAGAGTTATTTGACCTTTGACCCCAAAGATGTAGTTACTGCACTCTGGTTTTCCTGTAAAATCTTCTAATAGTAATGTTGTTGTCTTCTTCCAGCTTTTATATTTTGTTTTCAGTGAATAAACATTAAAAGTGTTTAACAACTCTATTCGAAGATTTGTGTATTTTAGACTAAATATTATGAAGTAATGTTATATTTTAGACTTAATATTATTTCTTCCCCCTTTTTATTTAATCAATATCTAGAAAATAATTTCCCCTTCTGATAAACTTATAATTTTTATTATTCTTGTCTTCACTATTCAACACAATGAAAAAATACAAGGTTACACTGTGTCACAGTCAAAGCAGACCGTCTGCTTTGGTTTTGAGTTGGATTTTGTAGTTACTGCAATTTTTATATCATTATTTCTCTGAGTTAAAGCAAAATTGAAATCTAAAACGTTTTCACAAGATTTGTTCACAAGTTTGTGTGTTTCAAAAAAAAGTTTTATAAAAAAAAGATAAAGAGCTATTTTTTGGTGATTATCACAGAATATTTACAAATGACATTAGACATCCAAAGGTTTTTCACAGATCCAGTGTCTTAAGGCAGAACAGCCATCATCATGCCAACGGTTCAGCCCTCCAGACCAAGACGTGTGGACACAATCCTCCTTCCACGTACGTGCGTTGGGCTGGCCTGGACCCCAAAACCTGTTCAAAAACAGACAAATCTGAAATTATTGCAGCAGATGATGCAGAAAATAGCATTAAAGAAATAAAAGTCTTACCCTGAGCTGTTCAGAACTGAACCATCTACCCATCTCCATGTTCCCTCTTCTTCTCTGTAAGTCAGACCGATCCAGAATCTCTCGTTGAAGGAATTAATGAATACCTGCAGTGTAAAGAAAAAAAGTTACAATGTGGGTTCTTATGGTTTATCTGCCGTTATTGGCCTATCACAGACATATTGTATGAAAACCTTTAATATAATGGAGTTAATAATGTTTGGAATGACATAGGAATCATGTCATAAAGCTAATTCTTTTATTTTTAATTATTTATTTAAATGGTCAGCATTTGACTGCTACTTGACATATAGTACTGATGTTTATTTACCTTTTAATTCATTTTTTTTCTTTTTCCCCTCAGTTTTCGTTTGTAGAATTGGTTGACAGTGTAATACATTGTATGCATAATGTATACTAATGTTAAATATGTTTTAATAATTGTATTTGTTTATGAAAGCAGCCTTTTGAGTACCTTTGCATTTTTATTCAAAAATTCACTGTATCATCTGCCAAAATTGTCTCAAAAATCCCACATCTCATATATTATAATTATTATTATTATAATGTTCATAAATGTTATTTACCTTTTGTTTAAATTGTATATTTTTAATGTATATATATATTATTTTTATTGAAACTCATCTCTCTATCTGTAATTGGAAATGTTCCTGTTGTGGGATTAATAAAGGAAAATCTTAATTTATCTAATATCAGTGGGGCTTTAGTTCTTACTACAGTATTAACTCAAAGGATAAATAAGAATATCAGAGAACAAAATCTTTAACTTCTTTTCTTTTACCTGCTCTTCTTCGTTGGTTACAATGACTAGATCTGCCCCTCTGTCTCTGCAGTCCTGTCTGCTGTCCTCCCAGCTCTTCTTTCCAGAAGAAATGTAATAAAATCTGTTGCTGAATGACCTGCAGCCGTCTTTACAGAAGTGATCTGCAAGCAATTCAGGAAGTAAACGTGTTAAAACGCCCACTGCAAACACACACAAACAGCTTCAGTCAGATGCATACAAGTCAAAGTCTAAACTCACTGAATTCAGCCAAAGTTTGGTTTCTGTTTTCAGCCCAGCTCCTGCTGAGGGTCTGCAGTTTAAATCTGCCTGCAAGGGAGAATAAACTGTTCTCATCCATAACCAGTGTTCATTTAACTGCTCAGGACATTAAAAACAATTGTTGACATATTGTACAGGACATTGACAGTTTTTTTCAGTCACATTGGTGCATTTCTCACATCACTATTAACATTTGCACAACAGTTAATACATTTCTCAAAAAAAATTAGTACAAACTGCAAAACCTAGTTGATAACCTGCAGAAGCGTGTCACTTGCTCTAAATGGATCATAGCTCATTCCTCAAAAGTATTCATGTCAATGAAAGTGTCAGTGACATCAAGATGAAAAGTCCGGACACCATGTTTATGAACCAGATAGTCAAATGTCTCTGTCATGTTTTCATTATGACACTTTACTCTGGAAATGTTTTCAATGCAAAAAAGTCAGATCTTGGTGATGCTACCTGAAAATGCTCCAGACAGACTATATACTATTTACAGCCATTTGAAAACTACAGTAAAGTTACACATTACTGTATTTAGTGAGGTAACTGAGTACAACACACTGAATATGTTTCACATTTTTACTGCATGTGCTCTTTTCAATTCTCATTTGTTTACAGCATTGTGCAAAAGGAGAAAAACACCTTATTTACAACAAACATAAAGTCCCTTTGTGAGCTGTAACAGTGTCACAGTGTTGTAGAAATGGTCCTCACTATGTCCTACTGGTTCATATATGTTGTAAAGTGTTTATGGTTTATGGATTCAGCTCTGAGTGATTGTAGAGAAGTGGCTTATTATTGGTTCAACTAATGCTTCACACAGCCTTCTGATCAGTGAAAGCTGAGCTTCACCTGAGAGAAATTGTTCAATTCAGGAGACATTTTCAGTAAAAAATAAAGATTTTAAAAAATCTATAAAATTAGCTTGACAGGTTTTGACAACTAGTTCAACATTTTTGTATGTAATGACTCAATCAATGAAATGAGGACTATTATTTTTTATATGGAATGACTTCAGCATTCACAAGTATAGTTAATTTTGACTGACATGACATAAGATATGATAATGTTATAAAACAGCAGAGAGTTGTATGAAAGCACTTGATGCATGTCCAAAAGCATTTATAATTTGTTGGAAGGAATTATCAATAGAATTATTATCATTAATTAAATAGGAGAAACTGTTACTATGATGAGCACAAATGACTAAATGTTGTGGAGGTTGAACTAACTGTTGTGCAAATGTTAATATTGATGTGAGAAATGCACCAAAGTGACTGAGAAAAACTGAAAACTGAAAACAAGAAATGTAATAAAAACTGTTGTTGAATGACTTGCAGCCGTCTTTACAGAAGTGATCTGCAAGTAATTCAGGAAGTAAACGTGTTAAAACGCCCACTGCAAACACACACAAACAGCTTCAGTCAGATGTATACAAGTCAAAGTCTAAACTCACTGAATTCAGCCAAAGTTTGGCTTCTGTTTTCAGCCCAGCTCCTGCTGAGGGTCTGCAGTTTAAATCTGCCTGCAAGGGAGAATAAACTGTTCTCATCCATAATCAGTGTTCATTTAATTGCTCACAACATTAAAAACAAATGTTGGCATAATGCTGGTGACTAGAGTGCAAATATTGTGATCTTAGAGAAAATAAATATTCATTTCTTACAGTGGAGTCCAGTGCCTATGATGCCGGCCAGGAGGAGAACACACAGCAGCACCAGGCACACAGCAACAACCCTGAAAAAAGTCCTGCCTGGGTGGAAAATGTAACATTTTAATAGTAACTAGAACATTTCCAGTTGTGTCATGTGTGTGTTTGTGTGTGTGTGTGTGTGTATCTGTCTGTGTCTGGTTCTGTCTGTGAGAGATGGATGAAAGGATCAAAGGCTTTGGGGTCGTCCAATCAGAGCAGAGCAATCAAAGGAAATTAACTGCTGCTGTAGAATGTGACAGCAGCCAGAGGTCAACAGACTGGAATTTCTGGACTCGAACAGAAAGCATTTTTGGCAAAAACCATAATACCTATCATTGATCCAACTTCACTTTGAGCGTCCTGAGTTCTTCCTGAACAGCTACATTATGTTTTTTGTGAAGAAAAATGAAGAAATAGCTTTGTAAGAGTGATCTAAAAAAACTATTAAATATGCTTTTCTAGAGAAATCTTCCTCCTCCTGTTGTTGCGTGTTGGTGGCGCATCTGTGCGTCCTACGTCCAAACTATAACTCTGACAGCTTTACCACACTAATGTGAGTGAGAAGACAAATTTTCATCGGTTTCTATGTATAAATTATTTCTGTAGAGTGGTATCTGCGGCCTCAAACAGTTTCCAAATGTATTTTTTGACAATTTTTTCTCTCCCTCTGCACTCTAGTGATGATGTCATCCACTCTAGCCTCTCTATAGGGTATAAGAAATAGAAATAAGTGTGTGTGAGTTACTCACCTGGCTGCTGCTGCACTGAACTCTGTGTTGCAGCTTTGTGACCCTCGTAGCTGTCTGTGCTTTCATAAATATCCACTATCCTCTCCTCCACCTCATCGCTCCTTCCAGCTGTATTTAACACTAATTCTTCCATTTTCTGTTGATCACCAAGATCGTTCTCATAAATGGTCTCAGACATCTCTATTTGTCAGCCTCTTGTTTCTACACACTTTGAGTTCTGTCCAGTATCACACTTCCTCATATGCTGAGCATAGTTTCTTCTCACTTTCTCTGTGGTAGACTTTCTTCTTTACCCATCCTGTGATTGGCTCAGCACCCAGCTGACAGGATGTTTCATCAGCTTCTGTGTGGCACTAGAGCAAAGTGAAAAGTATTTATAACATGAGATTCAACTGATGGTCACCTAACCACCACATATCTGAATAAATGAATGAGAGTATTTAGGTTGCTGTTTGTCGTAAATGCTACACAGTGGTGGAATGAAACTAAGTACATTTACTCAAGTACTGTTCTTAAGTACAATTTTAAGGTACATGTACTTTTCTTCAGTATTTACATTTTATGTAACTCTATAATTCCATTCTGCTGATAAATGCGTCAATAATAATAATCCAGGAATATATTTGTCATATATAAAACAATCTGAGTGGATCAATTCTGCATAACGATTAATTTTACTTTTGATACTTTAAGTACATTTTGATGCTGATATTTTTGTACTTTTACTTCATTAAGTTTTGAATGCATGGCTTTTACTGTAATGGAGTAATTCCACAGTGTGGTATAAGTACTTTTATTGAAGTAAAGGATCTGAATACTTTCACCACTGGTGCTACATGATGCTCTGTTGTGGCTATGAAGTAAAAATAGATATAAACCTGACAGGTGAGATGATGAACCCTGCACCAGTTTAGCTACTTTATAGCACCACTTACTGGATATTTATGGGACTACAAGATGATTTAATCAGGTTTTTTCATGAATAGCAATTTCTATTTTGTATTAAACAGAACAATCATACAACATAGGATGCATAGTACAATCAGTTACAACCACAAAACAGCCACCCCCAACACAAAAATAAGAGGCTGAGAGTGGCTAAGCTAAAAGAAAATAATGAAAGAGATCCATAAAAATACAACAGTAAAAACAAAATATATTCAGTCACTTTGCCCAGTTGTGTAAAGGGGGTTCTCCAGGATTCTTCCTTGGAGCAGGTGAGGCAGGGCTAGAAACACGAGTGCTTTGAGTCTTGAGTAAAAGAATATATGTTAGAGTTGTCATCTGTCAATGTTATACATTTAAATGTGTGTTAATTTAATTTACCTGGGACACTCTCCTTGCCACACTCAAGTTAGGTTTTGATGCATCAGCATAAGAGCCGCCAAACCTTGACTTGGTAAACTGAAAAAGATTCAGCACAGTCATTATGAATACTCCTGTGTGGGTTACTCTGGGTATGAATGTATAATGTAAACATGTAGAGAGGATCATCATTTCATAACTGTAGGATAAATCATGCAGTATTTTCCATTTACTATTGAACTAAATGTCCATGCTCCCAGTGATCTTGACATGGCTGGACGAGACCCTACACATGGACCCCGTCCAGTCGTCCCCTGCACTGCTGCTGGTGATGCTTGTGGAGCTGGCTGGGTTGTTGCAGACTGCTTAAGGCAATGAGGAAAAGATGTTATCCAGGATGTACAGTTGATACAGTCAAACAGAACATTATGGCATTAGTTCAGTGTGGGCTCTTCAAAAGCTTTGCTCCTTCTTTATCTGTTACTTACCTTCTCAGAGTGGAATCCGCACATGCACTTGCGCGAGGAAGGAAGCAAGAAAGTCTGGCCACGGGACTGCATTGGGCATTTCTCAATCTGTTATTGCAAATTTAACAAAAAATTACAGAGCGAGTAATTTATTTAATTACCTATCTTGATACGTGATAGGGCCTGACTCAAATTCATTGTATTTTCTCAGATGTACAGAGCATTTTTACCCTCAGATACGGCTCATGACACTTCTTCTGCCACGTAGATGGTTTGTTGCCATCACTTGCAGGCCAGACAAGATGAGCCAATGACATCTCGGCTTAGCTTGGCTCGGCTCCGTCCAACATTTCTCCGTCGTGATTGGTCAAATGTTGCAGCATCCAACATTTCTCCGTCGTGATTGGTCAAATGTTGGAGCTGGGCGAAGGTGATTGGTGGGAGAATGTTGGAGCCGCGGACATGATTGGCCGTCATCCTCCAACATTGTGAAATGTTGGAGCATGGTTCTCTGCCGGAAAACGGTGGACTGCCCCCTCTGGGTGGAGAGAGAGGTACTGCCTCAAGCGAAGGAGTTCAAGTATCTCGGGGTCTTGTACCGGACCGTCGTGGTGAAGAAGGAGCTGAGCCGGAAGGCAAAGCTCTCGATTTACCGCTCCATCTACGTTCCAACCCTCACCTATGGTCATGAACTTTGGGTAGTGACCGAAAGAGCAAGATCGCGGATACAAGCGGCTGAAATGAGCTTCCTCCGTAGGGTGGCTGGGCTCAGCCTTAGAGATAGGGAGAGGAGCTCAGACTTCTGCAGGGAGCTCGGAGTAGAGCCGCTGCTCCTTCTCCTCTAAAGGAGTCAGCTGAGGTGGTTTGGGCATCTGGTAAGGATGCCTCCCGGGCGCCTCCCGTTAGAGGTTTTCCGGGCACGTCCAACTGGTAGGAGGCCCCGGGGAAGACCCAGAACACGGTGGAGGGATTATATCTCTCTCCTGGCCTGGGAACGCCTCGGGGTCCCCCAGGAGGAGCTGGACGTTGTGGCTGGGGAGAGGGACGTCTGGAATGCCCTGCTTAGCCTGCTGCCCCCGCGACCCGGTCCGGATAAGCGGACGAGAATGGATGTTAGCGCTTGATGAATTAGACAGCCTGATGGCAGATGATCCAGGTTTTTCAAGATGGACTCGAACATCTTGACAGTGCGTCTCTCCACTGTGCCTGATGCTGCCTCCCCAGCAGACCGCAGCATAAAAAACCCACTTGTCACTACAGACTGATAGAACATGTGCAGCATCTTACCACAGAAGAACTTCAAATCATAAATAATGCTTCCTGCTTATTGTTAGCTCTTTTCAACCAAAGCAGTTTAAGTTCCACATGTTTTGACCTTTACAGAGATCACAGTTTTAGGCTGATATTGACTGATATCCATCATTTTCGTTTTGATCAGAATGGTTCTTTCCCGTAAATGTGGACCCCTTTAAAAAGGTGTAATTCAAAATGAAACTTTTTGAACAGTTTTTGTATATGTAGTATAGTTGACATTGTTACCAGGTTATGTCTTGTGTGGTTAGTCAGAAAATCACAAAAAATATCTAAAATCACACATAAAAGAAAAAGAAGACCAAATAAATTGTTGTTCAGACCTGAGTGTGGATACCTGATGAGACATGTCAGGTCAGGCCAGATTTGCACTAATATTTAAAAATGCAGCGTCCCTAGATACAGAAACTTGCTACCTTGAGTGCAGCACTCAAGTGTGGACCATTCAGAAAAGTGACAAAGCTGCATCAGAAATTGGAATTGATCAAAAGGATATGTGCAATATGTGGTGTTAAAAATATAAAGTAAATATATAAGAACAATCTGAATAAATTTGTGAATAATTAAATGTATAAATAAATACAAGAAGAACAAAATAAATACAAATATATGGCACCCATACTTGTGTGGTGCTGGTTTTCTGTGTGGTCAGTACCACAGACTGTGTAAATAAGGTCAGTACATGATGCTCTGTGAGCATATTCATCAAAACTACCTTGAACGTTCGTCTGCATGACACTGCTGTTGCCATGGTAACCCATCAGTCTACCTGCTGTTGTGCTGCTGCAGACGTCCTTTCATCATCGTCACCGTCGTCTCTAACACAGCTCGCTCATGCACGTTCACACACATCAGGGCCGTGATGTCTTTTAGCCCAGGGGGGTTCAATTATTTCTGTTTGGTTTTATATTTGTACTTTGTTTAGACATTTGCATCTGTGGCCACTTGTGCAAAGGGCTGATATTTGAATATTCTCTCTCTCTCTCTCTCTCTCTCTGTCTGTCTGTCTCTCTCTCTCCCACTCACACAGCAATTTTGCATCTGTTTTTGTAATTTTCATAACTTGTCCTCTTTTGACACTGAAGCTCTCAGAAGCTAAATCTTGGAAAACAGAAAACCAAACAATGAGCCAAAGCATTAACTAAAGCAGAATAACTGAATGTTGACAGTGGAGGCAGAATAGCAATAAGCTGGATGTCTAATATATCATGTATTTAATCACTTTATTCTACTTGTGTCATTACAAACTTTGCCAAAAATGACTGTTTGAATAAACCAGAGCCTGTAAAAAAAACCCCATTAAATCCTCCTTTTCACAGCTCAACTGGAAGGCCATGAACTGCAAGCTGTTTACACAGATCAGAGAGGAGAGGACAATACAGGCTGCAAAAACGGCAACAAAAATAGTTCAAAATGTACAGCATGTGGACCCCAACACACAAAATTTCTAAAATAAAATATTGTACATTCACATAAATCATTTTCATGATTTATAGCATTATAACAGTGTTTTACTGCACAAAAGATATTTTTGAGTTCTCCCCACTTCTAATCATGATTGTGCTGTTTTTGTAGTGGTAAATGACTTTATATTATTTCAGTATATGTCAGTAAAAAACAAACAAAAACAAAACAGGTCACAGTGAATAAACACCATGAAATAAATACCATAAATGTGTCCTGTGCAGCACCAAAAGCATCAACACTACACCTCGAACCACTCGTATTTCTTTCCAAAGTACAGTTTGTGTGACTTTATAAGCTTTATTTGATGTAAACACAGACTGAGTCACATAACCATGAGGACAAAACCTTTGTTTGTTTTTTTACACCTAAGCTGACATGCTTATTTTGTGCAACACACACTCAAACAGACACGGTGACGGACGGATAGAGAGAGTTCTAGTGCATTTAATGGGGATTCGATTTTGAGCATAGGTCAACAATTTGAGAACAGAAACAGGATGTAGTTAGTTATGTCATGCCCAGATGTATGTGTATGTGTGTCTCTTATTTCTATTTGATAGTTTCTTATTTTCACAAACAGCTCCCCCTTTCTGCCTCTTTCTGCACTCATACCAGCCTGGTCTCCTAAAAAAATTATGCTCCCATACAAGGGGTTCTCACATTGAATTTATTAAGCTAAAAAAAGAACATTTAAATTGTTTTTAAAATATCTCAAATCTGTTTTTCAAAAATCTTAAAAATGCTTAAACATACAAAGATGGCTTTGGTAATTATTTCAATCTTTTTTTCTGATGTTGTATTGTTATATCTCAAATAAATAGGCAACATCTGAATCAAAAATCAGATCAAATCAAGACAAATTTGTCTAAACTAACTCTAGGTAACTGAAATCACTTCAGTTTTTTTCCTTCAGTTATGGTTATTGTAAATCAGTCTTATACTTCAGATTAAGTGACATTAGAGAGTCTTAAATCTAACTTGCCTTAAGTTCCCCAATATAAAAATGTGATGCACGGAAGTTCAGTGATGTCTGAATCACACAGTTTAGTTCTTAAACCCTGTTCTCCTGGGTTAAAGTCCACCTGCCCTGAGTGGGCTTTCTGTGTTTATACTCCACCTTGCTGTCATTCATAATGATTACAGCCACTAGAGGGCGGGCGAGGACAGTCTCAAATGAAAATATGGGTTGTTCTTTGCTGCCTATATCAGCTATTCTCAACCTTGGGGTCGGGACCCCAATTGGGGTTGCAAGATGATTTCTGGGGGTCGCCAAATCATTTTGGAAGTCAGCTCTGTCTCCACTGTGTTAAAGTGTTCATGTGTTAATGTGTTTTAGTCTTTTTGGTCACTTAATGTCTTTTTTTTGGTCATTTTGTGTCTTTTATTGATCATTTTGTGGTCAATTTGTGTCTTTTTTGGTCATTTGGGTTTTTTTGATCATTTTGTGGTCAATTTGTGACTTTTTTGGTCATTTTATTTCTTTTTTTTTGTAATTTTGTGTCTTTTTTTAGTCATTTTGTGTCTTTTTTTGGTAATTTTGTTTCTTTTTTGGGTCATTTTGTGTCTTTTTTTGGTCATTTTGTGTCTTTTCTGGTCATTTTGTGTCTTTTTTGATCATTTTGTGGTCAATTTGTGTCTTTTTTGGTCATTTGGGTTTTTTTGATCATTTTGTGGTCAATTTGTGACTTTTTTGGTCATTTTATTTCTTTTTTTTTTGTAATTTTGTGTCTTTTTCTGGTAATTTTGTTTCTTTTTTGGGTCATTTTATGTATTTTTTTGGTCATTTTGTTTCTTTTTTGGGTGATCTGAACTGTGCGTGTGAGATTCTGTTAAGTGAGCGGGGGTCGCGGACAACATGCATGTTAAATTGGGGGTCGCGACTCAAAAAGGTTGAGAAGTACTGGCCTATACAAGCGATCTGGGTTGTTTTTGATGAGAAACATGTCTGAACGGAGCCAATGCCACCGCCAACAGTCCTGACAACAGCAACACTGGGGACAAAGCTAACATTGCACACACACATGCAAAACTTTTTCGTTGTTTGTTGCCAACAAAGAACTTCCCTGGTCGTTATACGTATATCTTTACATAGTAAACAGTTATTTATTGCTATATTAATGTTCTGAATGCCTGGGTACAACAATTTAATTTCCTTTAACCCTTTATCAGGCAAAGAACTATATTTGGTAACTTCAGGTAATATTTCGAGAAAAAAGTTGCAAATTTACTAGATTAAAGTGGCAAATCTACAAGAAAAAAAGTTGCGGATTTAAGAGATTTAAAGTGGCAAATCTGTGCGAAAAAAGTTGCAGATTTGTGAGAAAAAAGTGTGAAAAAAGCGACTTTTTTCTCCCAGATTCACCACTTTAAATCTCATAAATCTATGAATTTTTTTCTTGTAGATTTGCCACTTTAATCTCGTAAACTTTTTTCTCAAAATATTATTTTCGTATGTTCTTTTTACACATTCTGGCAGTATGTAATATCCTCCAATATTCTCTAGGGTTGAAATTTGGAATTTGCAAGTATTTCAATGAGTGTCCTATTAAGGGTTAAAGTGGTGAATCTGGGAGAAAAAAGTTGCTTTTTTTTCCACTTTTTTCTCGTAAATCTGCGATTTTTTTTGCACAGATTTGCCACTTTAAATCTCTTAAATCTGCGACTTTTTTTCTTGTAGATTTGCCACTTTAATCTAGTAAATTTGCAACTTTTTTCTCGAAATATTACTTGAAGTTACCAAATATAGTTCTTTGCCTGATAAAGGGTTAAAACTTCAGCCCCTTTCATAGTACCGTTTCATGCCGGGACATTTACGGCTCTGTAACGTCTCGCCTCCACTATGAACGCGCCTGAAGCGGGATGCCCGGATCAAATGATCCCACCAATTTAATTAAATAGCAGTATTACATAAAAAATGTGTTTTTTATAAGCAAAAATGCGAAACATCCTCTGATTCCAGCTTCTCAAACATGAAGTTCTAATTCATTTCTGTTTTGTATTGTTGCAAATTAAGTATCTTTGGGTCTTTGACAGTTGCAGACGAGCAGTTTGGAGATGTCACGCTGGGCTCTGGGATATTGTGATTTTTTTCTTCTTCATTATTTTCTGACATATGGGTTGATGCAAGTCTATTTCGGTCTCCAGAGTCTTTCCTTTTTTCTTTACCAAGAAAATGAGAGGACTTGCTTTCATTTAATGTTTTCCTCTAACACCGTAGTTCTCAACCTTTTTGAGTCGCGACCCCCAATTTAACATGCATGTTTTCCGTGACCCCCGCTCACTGAACACAATCTCACACGCACAGTTCAGATCACCCAAAAAAGAAACAAAATGACCAAAAAAGACACAAATTGACCACAAAATGATCGAAAAGACACAAAATGACCAAAAAAAGGCACAAAATGACTAAAAATAGACAAAGATTGACCAAAAAAATGAAACAAAATGACCAAAAAAGACACAAATTGACCACAAAATGATCAAAAAAGACACAAAATTACCAAAAAAAGACAAAAAATGACCAAAAAAAGACACAAATTGACCAAAAAAGACAAATTGACCACAAAATGACTAAAAAAAGTCACAGGATGACCAAAAAAAGGAATCAAAATGACCAAAAAAGACACAAATTGACCACAAAATGATCAAAATAAGACATAAAATGACCTAAAAAGACACAAAATGAACAAAAAAGACACAAAATGACCAAAAAAAAGACACAAATTGACCAAAAAAGACACAAAAGGACCAAAAAAAGACACAAACTGACTAAAAAAAGACACAGAATGACCAAAAAAAGGAAACTAAATGACCAAAAAAGACACAAATTGACCACAAAATGAACAAAAAAAGACATTAAGTGACCAAAAAGACTAAAACACATGAACACTTTAACACAGTGGAGACAGAGCTGACTTCCAAAATGATTTGGCGACCCCCAGAAATCATCTCGCGACCCCAATTGGGGTCCCGACCCCAAGGTTGAGAACAGCTGCTCTAACAGAAGTTCCTCTTGTGTTTCATCTCTGCACATCCTCCTCTCCTCAGACCGGCGTGGTCCTTCTGTTGGCAGCACAGTTTCCAGGCAGCATCTCTGAGTTTTTGTGAGCCGCTGCAGTTAAATCATCCACCGCCATGTCGATCTTACCGTCTTTGAGAGGCGAGGTTAAGGTGTAGAGCATGAACTCTGACCCCACTGTCACTGGTGTAGGCAAACCTGCCATGGCTTTGGACTCGGCAGAGAGGGACGGCGCTCTGTCTCGTACCAAGGAGGCTCTGAAGGAGTCCCCGGTACTGTGGTTGCTCCTGTAGCTGTACCGGCGGGAGCGGTTCTGGTAGTAGCGGTTGCGGTAGTAGGATGAGCTCCGAGAGATGGGCGGCTTGATGAGGGACGGCCGGCCTTTAGTGCGCAGCTGTCGGTGTTTCTCTATGAACACGTGCACGGCCAGGACGCCCACCATCTCAGCCAGCACGAAAGACAGAGCGCCGAAGTAGAAAGACCAGCCGTAGGAGTAGCTCTTCTTGTGGTCGCTCTGGCTGGGGTCACCTGAGTTGGCTGATATGTACACGATGATGCCAATGATGTTGCTGAGACCTGGAAGAGTTTGGAGAGAGTCGGATGGAGGGTAAATCAGTGGCGGTTCTACACAGGGTCCTCCAAATTAATAATAAAATTATCAATTTATAACAATGAACAATGGAACAATTCTAACCTTTTGTTTTTGTTCAAACAATATCTCATTGTACACAAAAAGGAACCCAGAATGTTACATTGTATAATAGTTTAACTCTATGGAGTCCTGAAGGGCTATTTTGTCCATTTTTGAATCCTTTACGTGTCTTTGTAAGTCATTTTGTGTCTGTTTTTGTGTCTTTTTCAGTTATTTTGTGTCTTTTTTTTGGTCATTTTGTGTCTTTTTTTGGTCTGCTTTGTTTTTACGTCTGGATGTGATGAAGTCATGCTTTGGCGCTTTTGGAGACTTCAGAGGGTTAATTGTGCAATAAAATATTGTGTGTGTGTGTGTGTATATATATACACACACACACACACACACACACATATATATATATATATATATATATATATAAGATCATTCTGACTGTATTGCACTTTCAAAATAAAAAAAGTGATTGTGCCCAAAAATGAGAAATGTCATTGTCATACAAAAAAAATCTTATTGTTGGTGAGTCTCATTATTTAAATCTATGTATTTGTATCTTCCAAATATACTTAAATGAGATGTTTAAATAAGCTAAAATAAAGATTTTGAATGCTTAAATATCATCTTTGCCATTTTTTAATGTGCTAATGTGCCCCTCTGATTAAACACTGGATTAAATACTGTAAATTCATGCATGCACATAAGATTTGTGTGTGTTTCTGACCTGCAGAGACAAAGAGTATACCCGCGCTGAGGATGACGTTGTAGCGTGACTTGTAGAACTCGCTAGCAGCGACACACACACCTCCAAGGAATAATAACCCCACACTGAGGATGGGGAAGAGGCTGGAGGCTCGTACTGCTCCTGAGGAGAAGACAGGAATGAATGAATGAATGAATGAATTTTATTTTAGGACAGACAGTACAGAGCCATTAAACATGAAACATGAAACATGAGACATGAGAAGATGGTTGTACAAACAGGCTTAGCAGAATTCCTATATTTCACCCGCCTGTCCGTGAAGAGACCTGGGTAGGCAAGATGTTTTTGTAAGATTAAAATGTCTTGTTATATTATCAAAATAGCAATTTTTTGCTAAATTTAAAATGCTTTTTTGATATTATAAAACAGCGTTCAGTGGTTGGTTGGGCCGACCTTACCGTTATGGTAGCGCCGGTGCAACTGGCCACTCGTAAGAGATTTTGCTACCTTCAAAATGCTTTTTGATATAATAAAGTTGTTTAAAATTGTTATGTTATAAAGGAGACACATGCAGTCACGTGGCATGGACGTATTTCACAAACTGCTGATCTAACAACCATCTCGAGGGTCTACAGAGAATGGTCCAAACATCTCCAGTGAGCAGGAGGTCTCTGGGCCAAAATGCCTCGTGGATGCCAGAGGTCAGAGGAGAATGGTCAGACTGGTTTGAGATGATAGAAAGGCAACAGCAACTCCAATAACCACTGGTTACAACCAAGGTCTGCAGTAGAGGTAAGCAACCTGCGGCCCTGGAGCCACATGAGGCTCTTCAGGCCATCTGCAGTGGCTCCCTGTGGCTGTGACAAATAAATAATAATTAAATTTACATTTTAATTTTCATTTATCGAAAGGCCCAAAGCAATTTGCATTCTCCAATTGTAAAAATGTATAGCTTATATATGGAAATAAAGGCAGTACGTGGCCTAGAGGTTAGGAATCGGGCTTGTAACTGGAGAGTCGCCGGTTCGAAACCCGGTACTGACAGGTCTAGGACTGAAGTGCCCTTGAGCAAGGTTGCATGGTGTGTTCACTTGTGTGTAAAAAAGGATGGGTTAAATGCAGAGGTTGAATTTCCCCATTGTGGGATTAATAAAGTAATCTTCTTCTAAAGCATTATTTTTAAACATATTGCTCATCTAAAATGTAAATCATAGCTTACGAAAATCTTAAGAAGCTTTAACTTCTTAATTTTGCCAATTTCAAGTGTAGTTTTGAGCTTTCAATTCCAAAATCCAAGATCATACTAATAAATGCTCATTTTTTTTTCATAATTTAGACACAGTAGGCCACTTTATTTTCATTCAAAATAAAGTTTGCGGCTCGATTCCATCAATTTTTTAATTTTTTTTGGCCAACAATGTCTCTTTTGGTAGTAAAGGTTGCCAACCCCTGCAGTAGACCATCTCTGAACGCACAACATGTCCAACCTTGAAGCAGCTGAACTACAGCAGCAGGAGACCACACTGCCACTTTATTAGGTACACTTTGCAAGCTAATAAAGTGGCCGATGAGTGTATAACTGCTGCCAGAAACTTTGGGGTGGCCAGACAGGACCAGTAAAAAACTTGGGTAAACAATTGTTGGCGTCGTTGTTTATAACATCTAAACCAGGGGTCCCCAAACTTTTTTCGGTGGGGGCCACATCAACTTTTCTTCCTGTGATGGGGGGCCGGGGTCAGTCTATAACAGGAAATGATACGGGCCAAAGTGACCACCAGTGTTATTGTGTAAATATAACGATCATTTGTTGGCCTTGGCACCACCTGTTGGTTTGCAAAAAAGTAAGAAAAAGTCTTCACATGTTTATTTGAAGTACCACAGATATTCCTCTTATTTTGTAGAAAATGAAAACACAAGCTGATGCCAGTTAACAATGATTTTATAACAGGTACAGGTGAAAATAGATTCTGCATTCATTTTCCGTTAGCTTGCCTTGCCCGCGAAAACTTGACGCTTACGGCTTGGCATCACGTAGATCAGAATATACCATTGTGTGAGGGGGGGGGAAATTAGCTACTACTGTAAATAATTCACAACTAAGGTCAATTTTAATTAGAACGCCTACCTTAATCATTACATGTGGATATTTTATAAATGCAATTTAAAAAAAAAACAGGCCATGTTTAGAGGGATTGTTTGGGATAGTTAAGTGGGCCACTCCAATTGCTTTGGCAGGCCGGAAGTGGTCCGCGGGCCGTAGTTTGGGGACCCCTGATCTAAACCTAAGATTTATTTTATATCTGTTTGATTTCACAGTAAGATGCACATTTATTGCTCACGTAGTAAATACTCTGCAGCATCCTGCTCATAGTCTCCATCTTCAGCAAAGTGATCAATGTCTTTGCAAACGCCCCGAAATGTCCCTGCAGAAAAAAAACAAAAACAAAAACAAAACATTGATTTGATAAGTACTTTGGCTCTGTGTCATTTTATAACATGACATAGTTTCCAACTGCATAATTACAGAAGTCACAGTGTCTTTGACCCAGTACTCTCTGTAGCTCACTCACTCTCTTACATAATGCCAGATGTGATGCCAACAATCTGATGGGCTGTTTTGTATTGATCTGCTGCCTTTTGTCTGCTTTTATACCATTCAGCTCTGAGCTTAATAGGAAATATTTATGGAAAATTTGATATCAGACGAATCAAAATATCTGACTAAAGCTCAAAGCGTAAGAGAGAATTATTATTTCTGAACTCAGTATTTACTGAATATCTTCCAATAAGTTGCTGCAGGAAGTCATTCCACTGCCTCCTGGGTTCATTCTGGACTTGTGAATCGTCATCACAGCTGGATTAAGGACACGAGTTTTCAGTTTGGAGCTGTTTGGAAGTCGGAAGTTGCACTGAGGCCGGGTGTATGGGTCGAACAAACAAAAAGACTTTCACCCTAAAGCAGTAGTTCTCAACCTTTTTGAGTCGCGACCCCCAATTTAACATGCATGTTGTCTGTGACCCCCGCTCCCTGAACACAATCTCACACGCACAGTTAAGATCACCCAAAAAAGAAACAAAATGACCAAAAAAAGGAAACAAAATGACCAAAAAAGACAAAAATTGCCCACAAAATGATCAAAAAAGACAAAAATGAGCAAAAAGACACAAACTGACCAAAAAAAGACACAAAATGACCAAAAAAAAGACACAAAATGACCAAAAAAGACACAAAATGACCAAAAAAAAGACACAAAATGACCAGAAAAGACACAAAATGACCCAAAAAGACACAAAATGACTAAAAAAAGACACAAAATGTCCAAAAAAGGAAACAAAATGACCAAAAAAGACACAAAATGACAAAAAAAGACACAAAATGACCAGAAAAGACACAAATTGACCACAAAATGAGCAAAAAAAGACAAAAATTAGCAAAAATGACACAAACTGACCAAAAAAAGACACAAAATGACCAAAAAAGACACAAAATGACCCAAAAAAAGACACAAAATTACTAAAAAAAGACACAAAATTACCAAAAAAAGACACGAAATTACCAAAAAAGACATTTAGTGACCAAAAAGACTAAAATACATGAACACTCTAACACAGTGGAGACAGAGCTGACTTCCAAAATGATTTGGCGACCCCCAGAAATCATCTTGCGACCCCAATTGGGGTCCCGACCCCCAGGTTGAGAATAGCTGCCCTAAAGAACAGGGTTTGTTTCTGGACTAAAAATAAAAGTAAACGATGTGATTCAAGCATCACTGAACTTCAGTGAATCACGTTTTTTACATAATAATGTCACTTCCAGCAGTCACCTCTGCTGTCAAAAGCAATTAGTTACTAAAAGTAACACTAAAAGTGTTCTTGTTTAAATGTTCAGGATGACTCTTTGCTATTTGTTATTTAATTATAACCCCACAACGCCCTACACTTAGAATTTTTTTTGCAATAGATAGAAACATATGTATTTGATTGTTTTGTATTTGTTTTGTAATAGATTGAAACATATGTATTTGATTGTTTTGTATTTGTTTTGTAATAGGTTTAAACATTTATTTATTTGATTGTTTTGTATTTGTTTTGTAATAGATTTAAACATTTATTTGATTGTTTTGTATTTGTTTTGTAATAGATTTAAACATTTATTTGATTGTTTTGTATTTGTTTTGTAATAGGTTTAAACATTTATTTGATTGTTTTGTATTTGTTTTGTAATAGATTTAAACATATGTATTTGATTGTTTTGTATTTGTTTTGTAATAGATTTAAACATGTATTTGTTTTGTATTAGATTTAAACATGTATTTGTTTTGTATTAGATTTAAACATGTATTTGTTTTGTATTAGATTTAAACATGTATTTGTTTTGTATTAGATTTAAACATATGTATTTGATGGTTTTCTATTTGTTTTGTAATAGGTTTCAACATTTATTTGATTGTTTTGCATTTGTTTTCATGGTTTTGATTGATTTTGTATTGTTTTCATTTTTTATGTTGTATTTTTCGTATTCGAATGTTTTTTTGGTGTGGTTTTCATATAAGCCTTTACAGGTTTCTGCTGCACCCTCACATGTACTTTTATGTGTTATCATCCATGTGTTTTATATTGTTTATATGTGAAATAAAAAGCTGAAACTAAAAACCTCTGGCATTTATGTATATTTATTTATTTTTAAAACTGTCTTTTAGAACACCTCACCAGGAAGTTTTTTCCCCCTGAACCTAGATCAGAGGTTTTGTAGCCTCGGATCGAACAAAACTGCAGCATTTTTTAATTTTGCCAATATGAGTGAGTTCTGACAAACACTTAAACGTGTCATTATGGGAGGTGTTGACAAACAAACTATTGTGTTGTTTAGGTTGGAGTTTTGTTGACACAAGTGGCTGGTGCTCATTGGAACACTACCACTTTTGTCCACAGGGGGGCACCAAATTCAACATACAATGAAAATGATTTAATAAATAATGTATGTAATAAATAATGTATGTAATAAATGATTCTGTAGTCATTTCATTTTACTTAATATATTTGATAAAATGTATTAAAAATAAATGCGTCCTTGATTTTGAGGCAGTTGTTTAAGTAACTTTAATACAAAAATGTTTGAGATAGAATCTACTTATTTTGATCACATTAAATATAATCTTTATGTGTATGTAATTCTAAATCAAGAGAATTTTGAATGAATCCAACACAAAATAATTAGTCCTTTGTAATTGACAGGCATTTCCTGTTAAGTTGTTATTAACCCTTTATCAGGCAAAGAACTATATTTGGTAACTTCAGGTAATATTTCAAGAAAAAAGTTGCAAATTTACTAGATTAAAGTGGCAAATCTACAAGAAAAAAAGTTGCAGATTTAAGAGATTTAAAGTGGCAAATCTGTGCGAAAAAAGTCGCAGATTTACAAGAGAAAAGTGGAAAAAATGCAATTTTTTTCTCCCAGATTCACCACTTTAAATCTCATAAGTCTGCACATTTTTTCTCGTAGATTTGCCACTTTAATCTCATAAACTTTTTTCTCAAAATATTATTTTTTTAACACATTCTGGCATTATGTAATATCCTCCAATATTCTCTAGGGTTTTTTTTTCTTAATTTGCAAGTATTTCAATGAGATAACTCAACTTGTAACATAGTTAGATTTAATTAATAATATTGCATGCAATCTGTTGCCTCAATTTTCATTTAGTAGCTATTGTTTATCTTTTTTTACAGTGTAGTTGCTTTAATTTCTCTCCAAATGTAGAGACTTTCATAGAGGGGAGAAAAGTGAGAAAATGTAACAACGCTGATGCAATCCAGGCTAAATGTTGGCAAGAAACCAAACTATAAAACAGAAATATTCAGGAATCTGACAGAGAGACTTTTACTCTATGTGGTGTGTTTTTTAATTTTTTTTTTTACTTTGATCCTCTGAAGATTCAGAAATCAGCTGCACACGTGTTTTCTGCTCTCAGTAACCTCTGGTGCAGCAGTGAGTGCCTTTCAACAGTTGCACACACAGGGAATATATTGATAAATGTGCCCTGATGTGCTGCCCTGATTGACCGGTAGTATTGATGAAGTTGCCATGGTTACCAAAACAAAAACGAATCCAGCAAGCTACAACTCAGGTCAGAGAGGAAAACCACTCAGAGAGCATTTATATTCAAGTTATTGTCAGGATACAAAAGAGAGATGAGGTAACATGTTGTCACGGATATTTTCCATCACAAGAATAGATATTTTATGAACACACGATCATGCAGCGCGTTTGTCTGCTGGCTCTCTATCTTTAGTCTTTATTCAAAATTTTTCTTTAGAGCACGTTTTTCAGGAAGTAAAAGTACTTATCCACCCTGTGACATTACTCCACTACAAGTAAAAGTCCTGTAGAACCTTTTGAATATACAAATGCCTGGGAACAATGATAGATAGATAGATAGATAGATAGATAGATAGATAGATAGATAGATAGATAGATAGATAGATAGATAGATAGATAGATAGATAGACAGACAGACAGACAGACAGACAGACAGACAGACAGACAGACAGACAGACAGACAGACAGACAGACAGACAGACAGACAGACAGACAGACAGACAGACAGACAGACAGACAGACAGATAGATAGATAGATAGATAGACTTTATTTATCCCAAGCTGGGAAATTACAGTGTAGCAGCAGCATTACACACAGAGACAATAACAACACAATTAAGTAAAAAGAACAACCTAGGCATACTAGGTTGGCATACTAGGCAAGCAATAAAATATAAAAATACAATAAAAATACAATTAAGCACTGGCATTGTTACCTCTGCAGAATGGCTTGAATCTTGTACCACAGCTAGAGTACTATGGTAATGACTTAATTGGGAGAGAAAAATAGGATGGTGACCATGTTTTATAACTCTGCCTTAAACTGTCCATTTAATTTTATTTCATTATTATTATTGTTGTTATTTAATTAATTAATTAATTTTAATTATGTATACTTTCATGATTATTATGATACTGTATTATTGTTTTATTGTTATTTATTTATTTCCTCTCCATTTTTTTATTTTTATTATTATTATTATTATTTTTTTTTTAAATATTTAATTTATTCATTAATATTATTTAATTACATGTATTTATTATTATTATTATTTATGAATTAATACATTTATTTTATTTTATTTTTTATTAACTCAAGTATTTGTTTTCCTCCGAGATTACTGTTGGTTATGAGAGGGAGGGATGGGGTTTTATGACTGTATGTTCGTTGTTGTGTTCATCGTGTATTACTTTTTGGGAAAAAACTCAATAAATAAAGTTTTGAAAAAAAGAAAAAAAAAAGTCCTGTAGAAACTGATAATGTAAGAAATTCCTGATAATGTAATAAAAATCTGCACTTGAGTCCATTGAAAATGTAATAAAACCTGATAATGTAATAACTTCCCGAAAATGTAATAAAGTGCATTTCCCAATAATGTAATACACTTTTTACCAATAACATAATAAAGAAAACACCAAGCACCTATTATTATTTTTTACCCTTTTATTTTTCTTTTCTATCTGTTTTTGGATTGAGTTTTTATTACTATTTTATTGTTTTACTGTATTTTTAGTATTTTATTGTTTTTATTTATAACTATTTGTGTATGATTTCATTCTATTTTAATAACTGTACAGCACTTTAGTCAACTGATGTTGTTTTTAAATGTGCTCTATAAATAAACTTTGACTTGACTTTAGATTTCAAGAAGCGGTTGAATCATTCGGTTGTCATGGATACCTCGTTGGTGAAAAACGGTAATAAAGTGATGGGTGGTCTGCTGTTAAATTATTACAATATTGGGGAATTATTACATTATCAGGACTTGGGAAATGAAGGCTAACCTGATAATGTAATAACCTCCATTTAATGTTATACTTTATTACATTATTGGTAAAAAAAAGTGTATTACATTATTGGGAAATGCACTTTATTACATTATCGGGAAGTTATTACATTATCAGGTTTTATTACATTTTCAATGGACTCAAGTGCAGATTTTTATTGAATTATCGGGAATTTATTACATTATCAGGTTTTATTACATTTTCAATGGACTCAAGTGGAGATTTTTACTGAATTATTGGGAATTTATTACATTATCAGGTTCTACAGGGTGGTCTGCTGTTAAATTATTACAATATTGGGGAATTATTACATTATCAGGATTTGCGAAATGAAGGCTAACCTGATAATGTAATAACCTCCCATTAATGTTATACTTTATTACATTATTGGTAAAAAGTGTATTACATTATTGGGAAATTCACTTTTATAACATTATCGGGAAGTTATTACATTATCAGGTTTTATTACATTTTCAATGGACTCAAGTGCAGATTTTTATTACATTATCAGGTTCTATAAGTCCTGCATTCAAACTTTACTGAAGTAAACGTACAAAAGTATCATCAGCAAACTGTACTTAAAGTATCAAAAGTTAAAGTACTCATTATGCAGAAAGGGTTTTATATATTCCAAATATTTGATTAGATTATTATTATTGATGCATTTATGTAAGCAGCATGTTACTACGCTCAAGGTAGGTCTCATTTGAACTACAAAATATACTGTTATGAGGTTTAATTTAGAAAAAAATTGTCTAATCGCTTTAAATGTCAGCTAAATGTTGTGGAGGAAGAAGTTCAATATTTGCCTCAAAATCTAGTGGAGTAAAAGTATAAAGTTACATAAAAAATACCTAAAAATTGAAACTGAATGTAATGAATAAACATGCCTTACAAAACAGAAAAAATCTAAAAGACGCTGTTTTTTCAGTTGAATATTAAGACAGAAATGACAAGGGATAAGGAAGGAAGACTGATTATTATAATAATAATTATTATTAATAATAACAATAATATTATTAATTACTATTATTATTATTATTATTATTATTAATAATAATAATAATAAGTATATATACTGCTTATTATAATTATAATAATAAGTATATATATAGTTATTATTATAATTATAATAATCAGTATAATGTGTGTATATATATATATATATATATATATATATATATATATATATATATATATATATATATATATATATATATATATATGCTGTATGCTGGTATGTTTGATTTTTGATATTTTCATATATCATAATGTGCACATAGTTTAAACCCCTGCTTCAGAGGACATTTTTTGTTTTATCTTGACATGAAACAAACCTCAACTTTGGAAGATATGATTCCATTATCACTGTCTGCAATGTTGTGTTTAATATGACTGCACACAACCACACCACACTCCAAGAAAGCCAACTTGTATTTTTTGGCCTAAAACAGTGATTTAAGTTGGTAAAACTTGGAAATATAAATTATTGACATTTAGGGCAATAATGTAAGTTAGCACAACAAAGGAAGCCAGTTGTCTGCTCAAAAACAAGTTGGTGAGTTGTTGTTACTTATATCTTTAAGTTGGGGTTCACAACAAGGGACAATAGTTCTGATAACTCTTATTACTTTGTTGTGAAATGCAGGAAAGCGGTGAAATTCGGTCATTAGCGAAAGCTAGCGGCTAACTGATGCTAGCAGCGCTGCTTGTTACATCGACAAGAGTAGCCATTAGCGTATCAATGCTAACTCAAAATTGTGGTCGCAACATTAGCTGACATTTCATAGCGGCGTTACAATCGTGCCAATTCAGCACATTGCAGAAGTTAGCAGAAGTAAGGATTAAAAGTTATTACAATGTAAAATTATCAGTTAGTGCAACTTACAGTTGAGTTGATAAAAATCTGAATTCAGAGTTGAGCAAACTCAAAAACAAAACTTAAAATATTTAGTTCAATTGTCCAACTTAAAATTTTATCGAAGTTTGTTGCCTTGAAATTTTGAGTTCACCCAACTTTTCTTTTTTTGCAGTGCATGCATTTCAATTTTCTATCTTTATTATATATGTCATGTCGCTATTTATTGTAATCCTGAAGGAATCAACACTACGCCTCACTGTGTAATTATTTATTGTGCAAAGTACACAGAGAGAATTCAGTTTCCCCACTTATGCCCACTTATGTCTGCTTCCGACACACACACACACACACACACACACACACACACACTAAAGCATTGATGTCCCCTGCATGCTTTGTTACCTTCCCATTAAAGCATTTTGGAGCTCAGAGATAGTGCAGCAGCAGCAGAAGGAGAGAGACGAACATTTCTATTTAATTCAGAAAATTAGCAAAGCAAAGCAAACACAGGATGTAGGCTAAGTGAGAGCGGGTTGTTATTAAAAAGCTATGAATAATTGAAATGTCATTTTCAAGCCTTAACCCTTTATCAGGCAAAGAACTATATTTGGTAACTTCAGGTTATATTTTGAAAAAAAAAGTTGCAAATTTACTAGATTAAAGTGGCAAATCTACAAGAAAAAAAGTCACAGATTTAAGAGATTTAAAGTGGCAAATCTGCGTGAAAAAACTCGCAGATTTACAAGAAAAAAATGGGAAAAAAGCAACTTTTTTCTCCCAGATTCACCACTTTAAATCTTAATAGGACACTCATTGAAATACTTCATATATATTGGAGGATATTACATACAGCCAGAATGTGTAAAAAAAAAACATACAAAAATAATATTTTGAGAAAAAAGTTTACGAGATTAAAGTGGCAAATCTACAAGAAAAAAATGCGTAGATTTATGAGATTTAAAGTGGTGAATCTGGGAGAAAAAAGTTGCTTTTTTCCCACTTTTTTCTAGTAAATCTGCAACTTTTTTCGCACAGATTTGCCACTTTAAATCTCTTAAATCTGCGACTTTTTTTCTTGTAGATTTGCCACTTGCCAAATATTACCTGAAGTAATATACTTCAGGTAATATTACCTGAAGTTACCAAATATAGTTCTTTGCCTGATAAAGGGTTAACTGTAAAATGCTACTCACATGTCACATAATAATAATAATAATAATAATAATAATAATAATAAAACAATGATAAACTTTTAAAATCAGGCTTTTCATGTGAGGGATTTAGTGTAATCAGGATTAAATAATCAATTTACAAAACAAAAGTATAAACAGCCCATATGACATTTGCCCTCACTAATAATTGTTGAAGTTTTTTTATTTACACTGAAAGGGAAGATGAACATTTGAGTGAATGCTCCAAAGTGACTAAATGATTAAAAAACAGCAGCAACAACAAGAACTCACACAAAGTAAAGTTGTAAAACACAAACAACACCTCTGTGGTTCGTGCCAGTTCTGTGTGTGTTGAATGAGCTAAATGCTTTTTATTTTTAGATGTTTAAAGAGAGAGAAAGAAAGAAACATTTGTGGATTTTTTTTTTTTTTTTTATGGCTGCATTTTTATTTTTAGTACAACCCAGATTCCAAGAAAGATGCGAGTCTGTGAAAAATGTGATAAAAACAGAACGCAATGATCTGCAAATCCTTTGTGACCTACATTCAACTGGATACAACTTATGTTTTTTTTTTGCAAATATACACACTGAATTTGATATGAATATGTCTTTATTTACAGCATCCCACCTTTTTAAAATCAGGATTGTATGAGGTGCAATATCTTCAGTGTTTTGAAGCAATCCACAAGTTTCCACATAACATTATATTTAACTGTAATCCAATAGACTCTGCTAACAATTACACAAAAAATGCAATGTAATTAGTATTCAGTAAGTGATTAAATTAAGTAATCTAACCCCCTTGTTTATTATACAATAACACTGTACTTAATGCAACATTTTGTCTGCATTAAGTGCTGTTACTTTTGTATTTTTTTCCAGTAATACTTACATACTTTAGAATATTTTTACATTATGGTATTACTCAAGTAAAGGATCTGACTACTTCTTTATGATTTATAGTGGATTTTTTTTACTATAAAATATCATTATTATTATTTTACAATTATTATCATATATTGTTATATCATCATCACCATAATGATAACAAAAATAATTATAATCATTATTATTATAATTATTATATTATCATCACCATTATTATTATTATTATTATTATTATTAATAATAATAATAATAATAATAATAATAATAATAATAATAATAATATATTATATAATATTATATTATCCTCACATCGTTATTATTATTATTATTATTTATTTTATTTTATTTTTTATAGTCTTCTGTAGTTGATTCTCTTTGTGATGCTATTATAACAGGAAAAACAAGAGTTTTCTAATAATTTCTATAACTTTTATCATCCCATATAGACCCCTGTACATATAATTAACATGCTAAAAATATATTTTATATTATGTGCAATATCTGTAAAATGCAAGGAACCTTCAGGAAAACAAATACAAAAAATATATTTTAATAATGAATGTCAAATAGCAGAAATGTATGTATAGAATGTGTATAGAATGTATGTATATGTCTTATTTTTTATATTCTTATTCTGTCTTCTATATTTATGTGTCTGTACCTTGAGCTGTGTATATGGTGTATATGATAGCACCACCACCACCATCATCATTATCATTATTATTACTATTATTATTATTAATATATAATAATAATAATAATTATTATATATTATTTCTTCTTCATCTTCATCATCGTCATTATTATTATTATTATTACTGCTATTATTATTCTATATAATAATTATAATAATTATATATTATATATTATTTCTTCTTCATCTTCATCATCGTCATTATCATTATTATTATTATATATTATATATTATTTCTTCTTCATCTTCATCATCGTCATCATTATTATTATTATTACTACTATTAATATTCTATATAATTATTATTATTATATATTATTTCTTCATCTTCATCATCGTCATTATTATTATTATTATTATTACTACTATTATTATTCTATATAATAATAATAATTATTATTCTATATCATAATAATAATAATAATTATTATATATTATATATTATTTCTTCTTCATCTTCATCATCGTCATTATTATATTACTATTATTATTCTATAAAATAATAATAATAATTATTATTATATATTATTTCTTCTTCATCTTCATCATCGTCATTATTATTATTATTATTATTATTATTATTATTATTCTATATAATAATTATTATTATTATTGTTATTATTTATAGCCTTCTGTAGTTGATTCTCCAATACCTGAAACTTTGTGATATTATGACAGAAAAACAGGACTTTCCTAATAATTCCTATGACTTGTATCAGCCCGTATAGAGATAATAGAGGTAATTAAATGATTGTAAATATTGCTTTCTTTTATTGTTATTAGTTTTTCTTTTCTTTAAAAAGTAATAATAGAATTATAATAATTTATTGTAGCCTAAATATTGCTTTCCTTACTGTTATATATATATTTTTTGTTTCTAACGCTTGCTTTGGCAATATGTACAGTGTTACGTCATGCCAATAAAGCCAATTGAATTGAATTGAATTGAAATGTAATAATAGACAGATCTAGAGCCTGTTCATGTAGAAACCTCTGCAGCAGAGTGCCAGTGTCCTACCCTCGGTGCAGCAGGTCCTCCACAGCCCGGAGTGGGTCAGCACCTCCTCGTTCTTGCGGACCGTCTCGTTGTCGTTCTGGCTCTTGGAGCGGCAGACCCCGCGGGAGTAGAGCCAGTAGTCGGTGCCCACGGCGATGGTCATCAGGCTGAAGGCGCAGAAAGCCCCCGCCGTGGTCATCAGCATCATCATGCCCCGGTTACACAGCCTCATGTCGGCCCGGCCTCCTCCTCTTCCTCCTCCTCCTCCTCCTCCTCCTCACCGAGGAGTCCTCCCTCCTGAAGGCTTTAGAAACAGCTGAAAACTTTCCCCCGGTGTCTGGTCTTGGTGTGGATCCGCTCGGCTGGAGGGACCTCGGGCTCTGTGCACATCTTCTGCAGCCTGGGACTCTGTTGGTGGACAGCTGAGCGTGTTTCAGGAGGTCATTCACACATCACACTGTCACTGAGGGACCATGTTTCCATGTCGAGGAGAAGAAGAAGAAGAAGAAGAAGAAGAAGAAACAACCCGAGGAGAGAAAAGTGGAAAAAACACACCAAAAAAATCCTCGATTGGACAAAAAGTTGTTGAAAACAGCAGCAGCTGGAGAGGAAACCATCCAGTTTGTTGCAGCTCAACTCTGCGTGTCACCAACTGACAGATAGTCCCACCCTCCAGTGTGTGTGTGTGTGTGTGTGTGTGTGTGTGTTTTCTTGTACTTCCTACATAGTGAGGACCACAACACGTTTTTAACCAACAGAGTGAGGACATTTTCGCATAGTGAGGACATTTCGGCCGGTCCTCACTTCTAAAGTGTTAACATTTTCCCCTTTAACCCTTTATCAGGCAAAGAACAATATTTGGTAGTTAGAGTCAGGTAATATTTCGCGAAAAAAGTTGCAAATTTACTAGATTAAAGTGGCAAATCTACAAGAAAAAAAGTTGCAGATTTAAGAGATTTAAAGTGGCAAATCTGTGTGAAAAAAAACTCGCAGATTTACGTGAAAAAAGTGGGAAAAAAGCAACTTTTTTCCCCCAGATTCACCACTTTAAATCTCATAAATCTGCGACTTTTTTTCTCGTAGATTTGCCACTTTAATCTCGTAAACATTTTTCTCAAAATATTATTGTATTATTATGTTTTTTTACACATTCTGGCTGTATGCAATATCCTCCAAAATTCTCTAGGGTTGAAATTTGGAATTTGTAAGTTTCAATGAGTGCCCTATTAATGGTTAAAGTGGTGAATCTGGGAGAAAAAAGTTGCTTTTTCCCACTTTTTTCTCATAAATCTGCGACTTTTTTTCACACAGATTTGCCACTTTAAATCTCTTAAATCTGCTACTTTTTGTTGTTGTAGATTTGCCACTTTAAACTCACTTTACCAAATATAGTTCTTTGCCTGATAAAGGGTTAACTGTAAAATGCTACTCACATGTCACATAGTAATAAAGATAATAATAATAATAATAATAATAATAATAAAACTGATTTAAAATCAAGCTTTTTATGTGAGGGATTTAGTGTAATCAGGATTAAATAATCAAATTACAAAACAGCCCATATGGCAAACTCACTCTTAAAACTCATTAAAACTAACTGAATTTGAAAACAAAAATTCACAACAAAATTAAAACTAAAACTAATGAAAAATCCAAAACTATTTTAACCTTGCTAGGGAATTCACTGTTACAAAGAGGGTCCTCACAAAGATAGAAGTACAAGAATGTGTGTGTGTGTGGCCTGAATCAGATCATCAGCACCATGGATAGCAGCACAGTGGCCGGAAAATATCTTAAATCTGCAACTTTTTTCTTGTAGATTTGCCACTTTAATCTAGTAAATTTGCAACTTTTTTCTCGAAATATTACCTGAAGTAACCAAATATAGTTCTTTGCCTGATAAAGGGTTAATCCATGTCAATAAGCTTGATAAAATATAAGAAATACTTTTAGAACATTTTTGAACAATATAAATAAAGGTAGAGCTGAGGGCCTTGCGGCTCCTATCATAGCTGTTTACTCACTACATGTTCTGTAATATTAATATTAATATTAATGTAATATTAATATCCTCATATTCTGGTCACGTTCACCAGCAGATGGGAGAGAAGCTGGCCGAGAAATGCTCCAGCCTCTTCATGTGAATGAATAAGAGTTAATGAGAATATGAATATTTAAGGTTTTGAATATAAAGTGAGTGAGCATGTGCAATCAGCTTCACCGGAAAATACGGCTGAAGAGAAAAAAAGTCGGAATACATTGATTTGCATTTAGATTTGTGAAATATTTCCATATATTTGAAAGAAAAAAACACAGAAGCAACACAATCAGCTAATCAGTGTCAGTCAATTATTAAGAAAAATGACAAATGACAGCACATTCACCCTTTGATGCACAACATGGTCTAAAGTGACCCGACAGAGTTTTTATGTTCTATATCTTTGCAATAAATTATTTGTATCATTCAGTATTCCAGGTTTTCCTCAATTAGTTTGTTTTTGATCATCATACATCCTAATTTTATTTTTTCATTAATTCATTTTTTAATAAAATCCCTTTTTGTGTCACTACTCTTCTAATGCACAACATGGGTCAAAAGTGACCCATGTCCATTTTTTTAAGCTAAGTAGCTTGCTAAGCTAACTACTTAGCTAACTACTAAGCTAACTTCTTGGCTAAGTAGCTTGCTAAGCTAAATACTTAGCTAACTTCTTGGATAAGTTTCTACTTAGCCAAGTAGTTAGCTATGTAATAATACAAAAACGTTTTTTTTTCATCAAGTATGAGAGGAAAAATGGAAATAATGATCTGTTGTTATCATAAACAAGATATTTAAAGAATACTTGAAGACACGAGAACATGTTTTCCTCTATATTAGTCAGGCGGCTGAGCTAAATAAAGGGGACAAGCCGGATAAAAGCACCAAATTTTTTTTCCACATGCTCTCTATCACCAGAAGTTTCAATTTTTGGTAGGAGCCACTTCATCAAGATTGTGGATCAGAGATGGCAGCCATATAAAGTCTATGAGAACCAATATATCTTCCAAACCACTTAGAAGGTCAATATTGGTGTCAAAATCTGCATTTGGTGGGTCGAAGAATCATTTAAAGCTATTGAGAATACCCTGGAACAGCAAAATTTAAAAAACCTATGGTGATATAGAGCATGTGGGAAAAATGTGGTGCTTTTGTCCGGCGTGTCCCCATTCTTCTTAGATCTGGTCCTAAGCCGCCTGACTATATTGACAGTTTACACACTAAACAATAGATCAAAGACACAAAATGACAAAAAAAAAAAAAAGACACAAAATGATCCAAAGAAGACACAAAAAGACTAAAATAGACTAAAAAAAAAGACACAAAATGACCAAAAAAAGACACAAAATGACTAAAATTGTTGCTCTGTTTCAGTTTTTTTCAGTTCAGTTTTTTTTTATGTTTAGGGCAAAAAAAATGTGTTAATTGAGTAGTGGAAAAGGGGTTTAGGTTTAAATAAGCATATGCTTCATCCTACTCTTCGGAGATGTTGCGTTCACATTATAGCTTTTGTTTTGACTATTGCTATTTTTTTGTTTTGATTATTCTCATTGGATTTATTTGTTTTTGAGTTTACTTTGTTGTGTTACTCGCACATGTTCGAAATAAAATAACTGAAGAAAAAAAAAAGCCTCATCATGTACAAAAGTGAAAATCTAAGTTGCTGCGATACTCATGAGTAGCTCCCTTCTATCTGAGATTAGAGAGAACAACCAAACATTTAAGAATTTTATCTATCTTTTATCTAAAGTCCCTTTAAGCCTTGAAAGTTATTTTTAGAAGCATTCTGCAAATCTCTTTGATGATCTGACAGGGATTAGATTTGTTTTCACCCAACTTATCACAAAGGTGCAGCCTGAGATCTGCAGAAACAACCCAAGGCCACACCAAAATGTCGCAAGAATGTCATGTTTTATCTATTAAACAGACTTGTCTTACTTTTAATAAGGGATATTTTTAATCCAATTTGTTTATTTGCAGGTTATTTTCTGTCTGTATGCATGCAAGGTAAAAGTTACAGCTCCGAGGTCACTGCAAACGTCTGTTTCTGGAGAGTCATGAACCCTTTTTTCATGTTAAATCTTGACCAAAAAGTAACTAAAGCTGGCAGCTAAATGTAGTGGAGTAAAAAGTACAATATTTGCCTCAAAATGTAGTGAAGTAGAAGTATAAAGTGACATAAAAATGCAAATTCTCAAGTAAAGTACAAGAAGTACAGTACTTGAGTAAATGTACTTAGTTACATTCCACCTCTGGTCGCTGGTTGCAGACAGCTGCTGCACCATTTTCTATGGAAAAAATAAACATTTTTAAAAAGGTGCACAGTTGCACAGGAGTTTCACTTTGTGCAACAGATGCTGCATCGATGGGAGATCCCATTGGTGGACTCAGAGATACTTGGCAGATAAAACATGATAAAATGCCTTGGAGAGTGCCCGTTATCCAAGAAAACAAGGTAAAGTGCCCTTTGGGGTGCCCTATCAGCAGAGGAAAAAGAGATGAAGTGCCCTCTTGGCTGCCCTTAAATGGAAAAAAGACAAAGTCTTCTATAGCCTGGCTTTGTAGTACACTGTAACAGATTGCTGTAAGAAAACAGCCAAATTGTGACAGTTACATACTGTTTTCCATTAAAAAGGTATAATACTGTAGAAAACAATGCATTCTGGGCAATGTTTGTAGGTAGCTTGCCGTTTCCCATAAAATATATCATATATATACAGAATATTTTCTAAGTCTCTTCTTGTCCACATTTTAATGGCTGTATTTTACTTAACTAACTCATTCAGTATATGGTTTATTAAAATTACTGAGGTTACAGTGAGGACAGCGCTTAATTTGTAGTAATTGGCTTTCAGACAGTAATATGCTCTATTTACAAAAAATGACTGCATTGTTTACTGCAACAATATTGCAACTAGCTTCAGCACTATACTGTGTTTTAGTCTACTGTAAAAATCAATTAAATGCAGCATTTTACTGTAATTCAGTATGTGGTTTTATCACAGTACCATACTGTAAAGTAGATAACAGTAGAGGAACTGTAACATTAACAGTAGAATGCTGGAAACCCTGCTACCAGTATTTATCTGTTAATTTACAAGACAATTGTTTACAGTGTAGAGAAAAGGTGATTGTTATCCAGCGTGTATATTGAAAATGAGAACAGGGTCATATAGGCTGATCAGCTAGAGTAAAGACTAAATATATTATCTATTAAACAGACTTGTCTTACTTTTAATACGTTATATTTTTAGTCTGTATGCATGCAAGGTCAAAATTACAGCTCTGAGGTCACTGCAAACCATTTTTTCATGTTAAATCTTGACCGAAAAGTAACTAAAGCTGTCAGCTAAAGTCAAGACTAGGAGTAAAAAGTACAATATTTGCCTCAAAATGTAGTAGAGTAGAAGTATAAAGTTACATAAAAAGGAAATAGTCAAGTGAAAGTACATGTGCAAGTGTACTTAGTTACATTCCAGCATCTATAACCCAGTGAAACAAGAGCCAGAGTGACTGAAATGGTATTATGATAACTCACTTTAATGTCACCTTCATACTGTAAGTGTCTCTCACGCGCAGATAAAGACGGCGCATGCAACACATGTATACTGTCCTGTTACACAAGAAATCTTCAGGTTACTTTATAAAAGTTGCCCTCTTCTCTCCTCCTCCTCTTCTTCTCCTCCTCCTGCCTTTTGCATAGAAAACACTTTATTCTCTCCCCTCTCCCTCCCTCCCTCCCTCTCGTTCCTCTTTATCTCACACCTCAGTTCCTTTTTCCTCCTTTAACCCTTTATCAGGCAAAGAACTATATTTGGTAACTTCAGGTAATATTTCGAGAAAAAAGTTGCAAATTTAGTAGATTAAAGTGGCAAATCTACAAGAAAAAAAGTTGCAGATTTAAGAGATTTAAAGTGGCAAATCTGTGCGAAAAAAGTTGCAGATTTACGAGAAAAAAGTGGGAAAAAAACAACTTTTTTCTCCCAGATTCACCACTTTAACCCTTAATAGGACACTCATTGAAATACTTGCAAATTCCAAATTTCAATCCTAGAGAATATTGGAGGATATTATATACTGCTAGAATGTGTAAAACAAACATACGAAAATAATATTTTGAGAAAAAAGTTTACGAGATTAAAGTGGCAAATCTACGAGAAAAAAATGTGCAGATTTATGAGATTTAAAGTGGTGAATCTGCGCGAAAAAAGTCGCAGTTTTACGAGAAAAAAGTGGGAAAAAAGCAACTTTTTTCTTCCAGATTCACCACTTTAACCCTTAATAGGACACTCATTGAAATACTTGCAAATTTCAACCCTAGAGAATATTGGAGGATATTACATACAGCTAGAATGTGTAAAAAAAAAACCATACGAAAATAATATTTTGAGAAAAAAGTTTACGAGATTAAAGTGGCAAATATACGAGAAAAAAATGCACAGATTTATGAGATTTAAAGTGGTGAATCTGGGAGAAAAAAGCAGCTTTTTTCCATTTTTTTCTTGTAAATCTGCGACTTTTTCTCGCACAGATTTGCCACTTTAAATCTCTTAAATCTGCGCCTTTTTTTTCTTGTAGATTTGCCACTTTAATCTAGTAAATTTGCAACTTTTTTCTCGAAATATTACCTGAAGTTACCAAATATAGTTCTTTGCCTGATAAATGGTTAAATTGTACGTACGGATGTGAACGTGAGCAGAGGAACAGGGGAGGAAGAGGAGGAGGAGAAGGGGAGATATAAAAATGGGAACACAAAGTAAAAAGTGACAGTTGCTGAGTGTTGGCAGGGAGAGAGAGAGCAGAGAGAACGAGAGATGGGGGAGATGTGAAGAATATAGAAGTGTATTATAACATGAAAACCACTTCTAGCTCTAGATCCCATTCCTATTTACACATACACTGAAATACAAGTCATACAGAATTATTACATCTACTTTATATATTCATTTCACAGAATCTCATATTTTCTTGATGGCAAAAACAGCGTTTGCTCCGTGCTTTTTAAAGCAAACTCTTAGCATATTTTGACATTATTAGACACAGCATTCGGAGTGGAAACTAAAAAATTTGAGCATGGATATTTCAAAACGGACTTGCATCGATAAACTCGAGACACCACAGAGGGGTTTTTTTATTCTTTCCTCCATGATGTCAAACGCAAATCTTAAGGGAACTACTGTACCGACAAATATGGCATGCATAGAGGAGCTGCACCACAAAGACTGTATAGGCCTACACAGCACTAACCCACTGCATACACAGTGCCATAGAGGAAAGAGAAAGAGAGATTAAGCAAGAGAGAAAAGACATTTTTAGATATCGCTGCCAAACAGGTATTTGGGGGGGATTTACGTTTTTTTTGTTTTTTTGTTTTTTTTGCATCAATTCGGAAGACGAGACGTGCTTAAGACTAAGTTCAGGACTAACTTAGACATGAGGTTATAAATCAGGACTTTTAAGAACCTTCCTTCCCTCCAAACCGCAGCCTGTGTTGACGTGTGTGTGTGTGTGTGTGTGTGTTTGTACATCTATCTTTGTGAGAACCGATTAGTTTTAGACCTCGAGAGTGAGGCCTCAAAAGAAGAAGAAGGCTGGTCAAAATGTTCTCACTTTGCAACATTTTCCTGTTTGAGAGTTCAGATTTTGATTCAACCCTTTATCAGGCAAAGAACTATATTTGGTAACTTCAGGTAATATTTTGAGAAAAAAAGTTGCAGATTTAAGAGATTTAAAGTGGCAAATCTACGTGAAAAAAAGTTGCAGATTTACGAGAAAAAAGTGGGAAAAAAGCAACTTTTTTCTCCCAGATTCACCACTTTAAATCTCATAAATCATGCACATTTTTTTCTCGTAGATTTGCCACTTTAATCTCGTAAAGTTTTTTCTCAAAATATTATTTTCATATGTTTTTTTTACACATTCTGGCTGTATGTAATATCCTCCAATATTCTCTAGGGTTGAAATTTGGAATATGCAAGTATTTCAATGAGTGTCCTATTAAGGGTTAAAGTGGTGAATCTGGGAGAAAAAAGTTGCTTTTTTTCCACTTTTTTCGCGCAGATTTGCCACTTTAAATCATGTAATCTGCGACTCTTTTTCTTCACTTTAATCTAGTAAATTTGCAACTTTTTTCTCGAAATATTACCTGAAGTTACCAAATATAGTTCTTTGCCTAATAAAGGGTTAAAGCGACGTTATGCAAGATTTTTTTTCCTGCCATCAGTAAAGCATGCAGGCTGTGGATGAGGACATACGCTGACACTCACAACCATCTCTAGAGTTTACAGAGAGTGGTCCGAAAAAGAGAAAATAACCAGTGACTACAGTTCTCTGGGCCAAAATACCTGGTTGATGCCAGAGGCCAGAGGTCAGAGGTCAGAGGAGAACGGCCAGACTGGTTTGAGATGCTTTAAGGCCAACAGTAACTCAAATAACCACTCGTTAAAACCAAGATATGCAGAAGTCCATCTCTGAACACACAACACGTCCTACCTTGAATCAGAAGAGCACACTGCCACTTTATTAGGTACACACCTCATCTAATAAAGTGGCTGGTTAGTGTATATGTATGAAACCTGTCAGCTCAAGGAAAAACGTTTTCAGGACGGCTTGTTGGGAAAAAAAATAGTATTTTGGCACTAAAACACACTTTGACCAAAATGTGAATGTGTGGATTTGGATGACAGAAGTATATAAAAACCTCAACAAAATTGTTTTTTAAATAATGGACCTGCCCTTTAGATACTTATTTAAAAAAAAGGAAAGTAAAGAAAATCAATATGTGGCAGTCAATGTTGATATGATGGCGGTTCGCCACAGATAAATCAATGTATGGGAATCACTGCACACTTTAGCTAGCTGCTGCTATGAATTGTTACACTTTTCCTGTGAGATTGTATCCGCTCAAAGTTACATAGTGCAAGAGCAGGTGGGCGGGGCTTAGAGGTGGAATGACACCATTGTCCCGATTAAACTCAGGGTACAAACAAAAATCTTTTTTTAAAGCTATTTAAGGTTTTTAAAAAAAAGTTGCATAATGTTGCATTGAGATTCAGGTTAGAATCAGGATTAGATTAGAGATTTAACTGATTTAACTGAGTGTTTTGAGTGAGATTTAACTGAGTGTCCTCACAAGTATAGAAATACGGGGTTGTCTGTGTGTGTGTGTGTGTGTGTGTGTGTGTGTGTTCTTGTACTTCCTACATAGTGAGGACCGGAACACGTTTTTAACCAACAGAGTGAGGACATTTTTGCAAAGTGAGGACATTTCGGCCGGTCCTCACTTCTTTAAAGGCTTTTTTGAGATTTCAGACTTTGTTTTAAGGGTTAAAGGTTACATGATAATGATAATTAACTGAAACTGTATTGTGTGGTTACAAAACTAACTAAAATTATAGTGAAAATGTCCTTCGTTTTCGTCTTTGTCAACTTTTTTCATACATAATGAAGATGGATCAGACAAAGGAAATAAAGGCAAAATTTACTGTGACCTCTTTTAATCTCCCACCCAACAAATACCCCATTACAAAACACTAAAACTAAACTAAAACTAAAGCATTTAAAAAATAAATACTCTAAAAACTAATTAAATGTAAGTGAATTTGAAAACAAAAATTCAGAACGAAATTAAAACTAAAACTAATGAAAATTCAAAACTATTATAACCTTGCAAGGGAATTCACTGTTACAATGAGGGTCCCCACAAAGATAGAAGTACAAGAGTGTGTGTGTGTGTGTGTGTGTGTGTGTGTGTGTGTGTGTGTGAGAGAGAGAGAGAGAGAGAGAGAGAGAGAGAGAGCACATACATGACATATTGATCATGGAATGTTCATGACGCAACTTTTACAGGCCGAAGAGAAGAAAAATCAAGTAAACAAACACACGCTGCTGCTGATCGATAAGAGCACATACACACAGTTACACATTCACTAGGACTCTTTGTTTGGATCGACCTGCTCACCACCAGATCCTGTGAATACGACACATGCCTGGAGATTTTTTTTTAATCTGGAAACTGGCCCGCTTGACCAAGTGGTAAATAAACTGGTCAAAACTCAGTTCCACCGTGACCAACCAGCAGCTGAAGCCAGCATGGTGGCTCATGATTGTTGTCCAGTTTGGATGCTGGTGAGTTCGAGGGTTTAGATGAGTCGTGTAACTGGGGATGCACGTGTTGGAGTAAAGTCTTGTTCGGGGGCTGCTTGTAACTCCTCAGACTTGTATGATGAATTCGGGGTTGGTGTACGAGAAGCCCTGGAACTCGTTCTGGTCCAGGTTCATGATGAAGAGCTTGTCCGTGGGCGTCAGCTCCACCGCCATCTTGGTGAACTCCTTGTCAAAGTTGCCGACATCACGGCGAGATTTCTACCGCAGAAAGAGAGAAAAAGAAGGAAGGAGAGAGGGAGAATGTTTTAGATGAATAAAGTGGATTTGAACAGCGTCTTAACCCTTCATCAGGCAAAGAACTAGATTTGGTAACTTCAGGTAATATTTCGAGAAAAAAGATGCAAGTTTACTAGATTAAAGTGGCAAATCTGTGCGAAAAAAGTCGCAGATTTACAAGAAAAATGTGGGAAAAAAGCAACTTTTTTTCTTGCAGATTCACCACTTTAACCCTTAATAGGGCACTCATTGAAATACTTGCAAATTCCAAATTTCAACCCTAGAGAATATTGGAGGAATGTGTAAAAAAAACATATGAAAGTAATATTTTGAGAAAAAAGTTTACGAGATTAAAGTGGCAAATCTGCGCGAAAAGTCGCAGATTTACGAGAAAAAAGTGGAAAAAATCAACTTTTTTCTCCCAGATTCACCTCTTTAACCCTTAATAGGACACTCATTGAAATACTTGCAAATTCCAAATTTCAATATTGGAGGAATGTGTAAAAAAAACACATGAAAGCAATATTTTGAGAAAAAGTTTACGAGATTAAAGTGGTGAATCTGGGAGAAAAAAAATTTTTTTCTCGTAAATCTGCAACTTTTTTCGCGCAGATTTGCTACTTTAATCTAGTCAATTTGCAACCTTTTCCCGAAATATTACCTGAAGTTACCAAATATAGTTCTTTGCCTGATAAAGGGTTAAAGAAGCAGTTTGACAAGCAAAAATAACAACTTTCCCACTGAAGCACAAAGATGGAAGGGAGAGAAGGAGGAAAAGGGACGTTAATAGTTTCTGCACAAGGAGAGATACATTTTAATAATCTGCAGAGGCGGGACACATCACTGTTTTACAAGTCAAACATCTATGACTCACAGAGTCAAGTCAAAGTCCTAAATGTTGTGTTTAGAGTCCTGAACAAATAACTTTAACCAGATTTAATGCAATTTTAAAAGGCTCAGTACTTCAGTAAAAGTACTAAAACCTGCCACACTGAAATTACTCCACTAGAGTAAAAGTCCTGCATCAAAACTTCCTTAACCCTTTATCAGGCAAAGAACTATATTTGGTAACTTCAGGTAATATTTTGAGAAAAAAGTTGCAAATTTGCTAGATTAAAGTGGCAAATCTACAAGAAAAAAAGTCGCAGATTTAAGAGATTTAAAGTGGCAAATCTGCGCTAAAAAAGTTGTGGATTTATGAGAAAAAAGTGAAAAAAAAGCAGCTTTTTTCTCCCAGATTCACCACTTTAAATCTCATAAATCTGCAACTTTTTTTCACCTAGATTTGCCACTTTAATCTCGCAAACTTTTTTCTCAAAATATTATTTCCGTATGTTTGTTTTTTTTACACATTCTGGCTGTATGTAATATCCTCCAATATTCTCTAGGGTTGAAATTTGGAATTTGCAAGTATTTCAATGAGTGTCCTATGAAGTTTTAAATTCTTGTCCACACCTCTGATCATCTGTAAATGGCGGCACTACAAGGAGTAAAAAACAGCACTGATTCCATACAGGACTGAGGGAGAAAGTGGACGAAAACACACACACACACACACACACACACACACCCTGCTGACAAAACCCAGAAAACACAGTCAGAAGATGAAAAAAGATCCACCAAAACATTTTAACAGCACAAATGCAGAAAGATCCAAGACAACGTTCCAGAGCCGGAGAGAGGAAACGGTCCAGTACAGAACACACAAGGATCAATAAAACAGACCAGCTGCAGACCAAACCACAACCGGAAGGATTCACACAGGGAGGTGAAGCAGTGAGCCCCAGGCAAGACACACACACACACACACACACACACACACACAAAGCATTTCGTTTCCTACCTCCTCTTTCTGTCTCATCACAGGGCTTCCAGCTGAAATGAGGAGAGGCTCGAAACTTTCCCACCTCAACCACCGGTCCATGAACGCACCACTAACTCAGATCGTTTTTGTGTCTGAAGCAGGTGTGACGCTGTTTGTTTGTTTTGTGGATAACATTTTATTTGAATGCTCCTGTGTAGTTTTATAACCAGTTTATAACAATGATAAACTGGTTGAAGATACACTACATGCACACATACGCTAAAAAGATGGTTTCTGCTAGGGGTGTGCCATATCGTATTGTTCACGATAATATTGGAATTTTTTTTTATGGTTAAAAAAAATGCTTATCATGATATTGGCAACGTTCCTACTTCTTGATGTAGTGGTTAAAGTCGTTTTAATCACAAAAAGCTACTTACTCTCTGTTGCTAAACACATGCAGCTTTCAAAATAAGAGCACGGTGGTGAAACAGAATCCACCACAGAACTTACAAGAAGACTGTCAAAATAAGATGCCTCAAATAAAACATACAATAACCTTTATTCCCCTTTACAAAATGTCATTAAAATATGCCCCCGGAACCCCTAAATGGTTATTTTTAATATTTGCTCATACTCAAAAGTCCTTAACATCCTCTTCTATCTCTTCCCCTCTCTGGGCCTGAAAACCTCCTCTTCACAATGGTCCAAATCTGGGTAACGCTTTATAATAAGGTCCTTAATAACCATTAATTAACAAGTAATAAGGCATTGTTCTCGCTTTAGATCCGGTAGTTGCAAAAAGCATAGTTAACTTATAGTTAACTTATAATAGATGAGCAATAAAGTATATTTTAATATAAATAAGCAACCAAAATAAGATTAATAAAGGCATGGCAAAGACATAATGGGTGGGTCATGGGTGTTTGTAATGCCATTATTAACACTTATATAAGCTTATAAACACACAATAATGTTAATAAGCATCTTGTAAGGACTTACAAGGCCCTTATTACTTGTTAATTAATGGTTATTACAAGGACCTTAATATAAAGCGTTACCACGGATAGAAATCTGCTAAAATCGAGGTCCATTTGAATATTTTTTTATGAAATTTGGCGCAAATTTTTGAATTCTGATCCATGCTTGATGTGAAGCAGCTTTTATCCCGGTTTTTAACATGCATTATTTGGAATATGGTGTTCACATGAGCACAGAAGAGAAATCAGGTTATTGCTGTATGCATAACAAATACTACAACACTAATGTTTACAAAAACAAAAATTGGTAATAAGATTATACATCCAAAACCGCCCCGGTTTCTTCTGGAGTGCTCCACCGAGCACATAAGTGTTTTTTATAAGCAGGATAAAGGTTTCTCCAGATTTCCGAAAAACTGGGTATGGCCTTTAACCCTTTATCTGGCAAAGAACTATATTTGGTAACTTCAGGTAATATTTCAAGAAAAAAGTTGCAAATTTACGAGATTAAAGTATCAAATCTACAACAAAAAAAGGCGCAGATTTAAGAGATTGAAAGTGGCAAATCTGCGCGAAAAAAGTAGCAGATTTACGAGAAAAAAGTGGAAAAAAAGCAACTTTTTTCTCCCAGATTCACCACTTTAACTCTTAATAGGGCACTCATTGAAATACTTGCAAATTCCAAATTTCAACCCTAGAGAATATTGGAGGATATTACATACAGTCAGAATGTGTAAAAAAAAACATATGAAAATAATATTTTGAGAAAAAAGTCTACGAGAAAAAAATGCACAGATTTATGAGATTTAAAGTGGTGAATCTGTGAGAAAAAAGTTGCTTTTTTCCACTTTTTTCTCGCAAATCTGCAACTTTTTTCGCACAGGTTTGCCACTTTGATCTAGTAAATTTGCAACTTTTTTCTCGAAATATTACCCGAAGTTACCAAATATAGTTCTTTGCCTGATAAAGGGTTAAGCTTCATAAAAATGTTTTTCATGTCCATATGAAGACGTTCTCATTAAACTCTCAGCCAGAAACCAAATGAACATACTTTACATACACAAAAAGTTCTTTAAAAGTGTTTTTGTGGATTTTGAGTGTGGCAGCAGTAACAAGGCAGACACGGCAGGAGTATTCTGGTAGGCACCAGTGAGTATATTATCAGTTTCCAGTCATACAGGACAGTTACACAATCCACAGAAGCACCTCTCTCCTCATCCAGAACAATTTATCCAAATATCTGATATAGAACTCCATATATATTCATTTTCTCTGTCGTATCTCTCACCATCAGCACAATAAGCACTCACGTTTTCCGCCTGGCAGAATCAATAATCGTCTTTTTATCAGCGATGATGACGATGTAGCCTCCCTTTTTGATACTCAAAGAACAAGATTTGACACATTTTTTAGGACCCTGCATCGTTACACAGTTACAAAAAGATAATACAACCTGCCTCACAATGAAACACACATCTTCATTCACCTTATATATGAAAATCACTTTCCGAGGGTTTTGTAATGTCGGAGAACAGATAAGCTATATTAATGCATATTCTAATAATTATACATGTACTGCAAAATGGCACAAGATGGCTGCCCTTCGTCACAGTTTGTTGAGGACAATATTTTTCCACATCCTCATGATTCTGAACTCTATTTTGGCACTTTTGGACATCCTACCAAACTACCAGTTTCACAAGACTCGTCATATGTGAAATTCCCCCCCAAAAAATCTATTTTTTTCTTTACAAGCTAAGAGATATGTCATTAAAAACACAGTGTAATGTGGTGAATGTTTCAGGAATCAGGAGAAAAATAATGAGATTTCAGTCAAAAGTCACTAACTCGACGCAGACTTACACTTCTGCTGTCTGCATGTATAAAGACTTCAAATCGTCTGACTGGTTAAAAATTAAATCAGCAAAAAGCTCACCACAACACTGACTGAACAGACAGTGGAGAAGTATTTGGTCCTATTAGACAAAATAAAGTCAACATTAACCCTTTATCAGGCAAAGAACTATATTTGGTAACTTCAGGTAATATTTTGAGAAAAAAGTTGCAAATTTACTAGATTAAAGTGTCAAATCTACAAGAAAAAAGTTGCAAATTTACTAGATTAAAGTGGCAAATCTACAAGAAAAAAAGTTGCAGATTTAAGACATTTAAAGTGGCAAATCTGTGCGAAAGAAGTTGCAGATTTACGAGAAAAAAGTGGGAAAAAAACAACTTTTTTCTCCCAGATTCACCACTTTAAATCTCATAAATCTACGCATTTTTTTCTTGTAGAATTGCCACTTTAATCTCGTAATCTTTTTTCTCAAAATATATATATATTTTTTACACATTCTGGCAGTATGTACTATCCTCCAATATTCTCTCGGGTTAAAATTTGGAATTTGCAAGTATTTCAACTAGTGCCCTATTAAGGGTTAAAGTGGTGAATCTGGGAGAAAAAAGTTGTTTTTTTCCCACTTTTTTCTCGTAAATCTGCGACTTTTTTGCCGCAGATTTGCCACTTTAAATCTCTTAAATCTGCGACTTTTTTTCTTGTAGATTTGCCACTTTAATCTAGTAAATTTGCAACTTTTTTTTCTCGAAATATTATCTGAAGTTACCAAATATAGTTCTTTGCCTGATAAAGGGTTAAGGAAACTGATTAGTACTCAAACAATCATAGCAAAGCAATTGATCAGTTTTCACGTACACGGTATGGATATTACCAATATGTGATCATAGTACACTCATCAATATTACTGGTAGGTTGTCAATATGCAATCACAGGGAGGGTGACACAGAGACCGAGCCCCGAGGTCGGACCCGGACATGAATCTGCTGATGTGAGCGTCCGGGCAGCATTCAGGAGCGAGTGACAAATTCTGCACTCAAGATAGAAATAGAGCCAGTAGAGCAGCAGGCGTCACATGACGTAAACTGAAAATGGCGTCACCGCTGGAAACACGACTCGCCTCCTACTGGCAACTTGACACGTGAATATCTGATTATTTCTCCTGATTGTTAGCTTTTGAGCACCTGTCTGCATTTCCATCTGAACTTAATTTAAGTTTTAGTTGGGTTTTTTGGTAGAAATACACTAATTTCATGTCTTTTTAGCATGAATGGAGGATTGATACCATTGTTATGTCTGTGTTTTCTTGTACAGAGCTGGAACTAGAAGGTGATCTCCTCAAAAATACAGTCATGGAAAAAATTATTAGACCACCCTTGTTTTCTTCATTTTCTTGTTCAGTTTAATACCTGGTACAAGTAAAGGTACATTTGTTTGGACAAATATAATGATAACAACAAAAATAGCTCATAAGAGTTTAAATTAAAAGCTGATATCTAGACATTTTCCATGTTTTTCTTGATAATAACCAAAATCATTGTCAATCATTCTTAGTTGTACCAGGCATTAAAATGAACAAGAAGAAAACAACACGCACCAATAGCCCCATTGACTTCACTTTGAGCGTCCCGAGTTCTTCCTGAACAGCTACATATGTTTTTTGTGAACAAAAATGAAGAAATAGCTTTGTAAGAGCGATCTGAAAAACTGTTAAATATGCTTTTCTACAGAAATCTTCCTGCATTTTTAATATGGGAGTCAATGGGGCTGTTGGTGCGTGTTGTTTTCTTCTTGTTCATTTTAATGCCTGGTACAACTAAACTAAACTTTGTTTGGACAAATATAATGATAACAACAAAAATAGCTCAAAAGAATGATTGAAAACCATGTTAAATGTCTAGATATCATCTCTTAAATTAAACTCTTATGAGCTATTTTTGTTGTTATCATTATATTTGTCCAAACAAATGTACCTTTACTTGTACCAGGTATTAAATTGAACAAGAAAATGAAGAAAACAAGGGTGGTAATTAATAATTTTTTTCATGACTGTGCAACTACCGGAACCAAAGTTTACTTATTAAGACATTTTATTCAATTTTTTTAATCCACACGCACAGTGAAACATGTAAAGAACAATGTGTGCATTTTTTTTACCATAAGGACTACACACAAAATGTCCAGTGGTGAGCTTTAGAGGTGCTGCATCAAGCGTCATTGGAGACGGTTTGTAAAAAGGCGGACATTTTCAAGAAATAACTGGTGGGTGATTAGATGAATCATCTGTCCTTTAGTGCTGTTCATGCAGAAATACTCTGCAGTTGATGCTGTTGCTGCATGTACGATAACCCTGTTAGGAGCCAACATTCCTGTTTTGAACCAACAGTCATCTCTCTGTGTGTTACACACTTACTAGCCGCCTGTAAATCCTCAGAAGACACTGATTGGTGGTCGTTTTGACACAAACGCAACACTTGAAGCCTGGCGAGATGGATTTGTGATCCTGTGATCTTGCAAGGTTAATGTTCTATGTGACTGGGGGGGATTATATAATAGAAAACTTTCTTGAAATAATGACTAAGTATCAAAATAATGAGACATTTTCCCAAAAATGATGAGAAATGTGCTCAAAATAATGAGAAACTCACAAAAATATTGACTTCATATCTCAAACTAATGTATCTTTTGTATGTATCTCTCTTTATTTTATTTATTTTACTACTTTTAACTGCGTCTTTTATTTTATTTTACTATGTTTATCTGTTTGATTGTATTGTTTTATTTGTGGCATCATTTTAGATTTATACACTTATTATTTATTGCTGATTGGTATATGGAATTGTTTGTTTTATTGTTGATTTTATGTACAGCACTTTGGAGACGTTTGTGTTGTTTAAATGTGCGATACAAATAAAGTGGATTGGATATCTAAAAAATAATTTCAAAATAATGACTTGGACTAATAATGACATTATTAGTCATCGTAATCATTATTTTGAGAAGCCAATGTTCGGGAAAAAAAATCTCATGTTGCATTATAAGTGATAGAAATTAACTTAAGTCATTATTTGGAGAAAGTTGCTTATTATAATGACTTAGAGGATCTTTTCTTCTCTTTCTTTCACTGGTGGAAATCGGCAAACTCATGTTAAACTGGTTTAATCACCTTCTGGCTCCAGCTCTGTACTTTATTCACAAACATGTGATTTATATCGATCTCCTTATCCGTCTCAGAATAAAAACTGTATTTCCCAAAACTATTCCTTTAACCCAGTAAAGCCGGGAAAGCGGATACGTCGTTTTGTAGTATTTGTATAAGCTCTCAAATACTTTTTGAATTTCATTTCTATCTGCTACAGAGGTTGAAAAATCTATTATTTAGTAGAAGCGTTGACACTTCTGTTGAATTTCCAGAAAAACTTCACATTTTAGGGGGTTATTTTAAACTCGTCCAGAGGTTTTACAGGCGTTTTTTTACAGGCGTTTTAGGCCTTAATGGGTCAAGGTTTCAACCTGCCGAATGCAGCCTGGATATGACATCACGGTGATTTTTTTTTTGTCAGTTTGTTTTATTTTGTATGTTTCTGAGGTGTGGGGGATTACTAGTGCAGCCCAGTGATATGTGGCATGGTCAGTGAGTTGTGTGAGGGTACTCAGGGTTAACAAATGAGAAGCCTTGGAATTCTTCCTGGTCCAGGTTGGCTATAAGCTCCTGATCTGGGGGGGTCAGCTCGGGGAGGTGGCGTGTGAAAAAGCGATCAAAGTTCTCCGCATCACGCCCACACTGCCGTGGAGAGGAGAGGAGAGGGGAGAGAGAGAGATGGGGAGGATGGTGGAGTGAGTTTTGATGAAGGATGTGAGGGAAAAAAAGGACAACAACGAACAAAGAGAAAAAAGAGAAATACAACTAAAACATGGCATCAACCAATCAAATCGCTCACAGCCGAAACTGTGGATTTTCATTGGTCCGCATGTGAGCAGGCGACATCTCAGCTTCATCATTGGTGACGACGCTCACAAATCCCAGCTCGGCATTTGTCAGAGTAGTGACCAATGGCAGGTGATGGTTGGGTTCGGGGGATGAGTGGCAGATAATCTAATCTAGAACTTACCTTGACTAAGTATTCCCTTTCTGACTGCGACTAATTTCTAAGATAATGAGTAGTTCAGGTAATAAAGAACAGCTGCAGAGAGTGTGTGTGAGTGTGTGAGTGTGTGTGAGTGTGTGTGTGTGTGTAATATACTCACAGCTTTAGGTTTGAAAGGTGGCTGGACCTCTTTATTCTCCAGTTTTTCCCAGTCTATATAGCGGAAGAAGGCGTGCTCCTTGATGTCTCTCTCCCCCTCTGGACCGCAGCCCAGACGCTTACCTGGGTGCTTGGTCATGAGCTAAAATCACACACAGACACACAAGTTGAGAAGAGTTTGGATGCGCGCATGTGTGCGTGTGTGTGTGTTTATGTGTCCAAACCGATCTCCACACACTAGTCAATCTTCCCAGCATGAAGCCGCATTAACCCTTTATCAGGCAAAGAACTATATTTGGTAACTTCAGGTAATATTTCCAGAAAAAAGTTGCAAATTTACTAGATTAAAGTGCCAAATCTGTGTGAAAAAAGTCGCAGATTTATGAGAAAAAAGTGTGAAAAAAGCAACTTTTTTCTCCCAGATTCACCACTTTAAATCTCATAAATCTACGCATTTTTTCTCATAGATTTGCCACTTTAATCTCGTAATCTTTTTTTCTCAAAATATTATTTTCATATGTTTTTTTTACACATTCTGGCAGTATGTAATATCCTCCAATATTCTCTAGGGTTGAAATTTGGAATTTGCAAGTATTTCAATGAGTGTCATATTAAGGGTTAAAGTCGCAAATCTGCAACTTTTTTCACGTAGATTTGCCACTTTAAATCTATGATTTAGATTTATGAGATTTAAAGTGGTGAATCTGTGAGAAAAAATTTGCTTTTTTCACACTTTTTTCTCATAAATCTGCGGCTTTTTTCGCACAGATTTGCCACTTTAAATCTCTTAAATCTGCAACTTTTTTTCTTGTAGATTTGCCACTTTAATCTAGTAAATTTGCTACTTTTTTCTCGAAATATTACCTGAAGTTACCAAATATAGTTCTTTGCCTGATAAAGGGACTTCACTTTGAGCGTCCTGAGTTCAGCTACATATGTTTTTTGTGAACAAAAATGAAGAAATAGCTTCGTAAGAGCGATCTGAAAAACTGTTAAATATGCTTTTCTACAGAAATCTTCCTGCGTTATTTAATATGGGAGCCAATGGGGCTATTGGTGCGTGTTGGTGGTGCATCTGTGCGTGTGTGTGTGTGTGTGTTCGCGTTTGCGGACTCACCCCCTTGCAGATAGCAACAGCTTCTTTGGACATGGATTTAGGGTAAGAGACGTGATGCTCCATGATTGACTGGAACAGCTCGTCTTCATCCTCCCCATCAAAAGGTGGCTGGAGGGGCATAAATATACTTTTGTCACAACTGTTCTCAATTAAAAAAGAAAAAAGTAACTACAATGAATGCACACAAACCTGTCCAGCAAGCATTTCATACAGCAGTACTCCGAAGGCCCACCAGTCCACAGACTTCCCATAAGGCTGATAAGCTATGATCTATAGGACACAATGGGGGAGTCGTGAGTCTCATTCAGGAGTTACAAAATATCAAAATCAGCGATCTCGCATTATGTAATCTCACCTCTGGAGCGATGTAATCCGGTGTTCCACAAAACGTCTTTGTGGTTATTCCATCTAACATGTTCTCTTTGCACATGCCGAAGTCGGCTATCTTTATATGGCCTTCAGCGTCCAGCATCACGTTGTCCAGCTTCAGATCCCTGAAAACAATAACACACGCAGGCGTTATTCCCACCTGTGTTCTGAAATGACTGAAAGCTGCACATGCAGAGAGTCGAGCTGATTCACAGACTGACTCACCGGTACACGATGCCTTTGGAGTGAAGGAAGAAAAGTCCAATGGCGATCTCTGCAGCATAGAACCTAAATAACACAAAGACAAACAGTTTTGATTCATGTTGCGTGTCTTTACTGACGTGGACACAGAATGATGTGTTATAATATGAACTAGAAAATCTCCTCTGGGGAAATTGTGAAAGGGCCACGGGGGCTACTGCCGGTGTGTGTACACTATGATGAGATTCTTCAGAGATTTCAAACAATTAATACTAGTAATGTTATGATACTATATAATATACAAGGAGCACAACTACAACAAGCATTCCTTTTCAAGTATTTATTCATACAGCAACCTATGACCTTTAACCTCAAAATGTGTGTGTGTGTGTGTGTGTGTGTGTGTGTGTGTGTATATGTGTGTGTGTGTGTGTGTGTGTGTGTGAAACGTGTATCTGGAGGAGTGTGCGCGCTTACACGCTCATTTGTGTGTGCGTGCGTGCGTGCGTGTGTGTATCTGTAATCACATCAAAGGATCAAAGGCAATCAGAGCAATCAACAGAATTAACTGACACCTGTCCGGAACAGTGACAGCAGCCAGAGGTGGACAGACTGGAATTTCTGGCCTCGAACAGAAAGCATTTTTGGCAAAACCATAATACCTATCATTGATCCGACTTCACTTTGAGCGTCCTGAGTTCTTCCTGAACAGCTACATATGTTTTTGTGAACAAAAATGAAGAAATAGCTTTGTAAGAGCGATCTGAAAAACTGTTAAATATGCTTTTTATATTTCAGAATTTATAAATCGATATTGGAAAATGAAATTTTATATTGATTTCGAATCTAAGAATCCCAGCCCTAATTATTTTTTGTTAGTTTACTCACACAGCATGAGGTTCCTTGAACTTGCCGACCTGTTGGATCTGGTACATAAGGTCTCCTCCATTTATATACTCCATGACAAAATACAATCGGTCCTTGAAGACAAAGACGAGAATAAGCGATCAGAGATTAATCATATTACAAGCCCTGTGTTGCATTTCTGCCTCTGCTCGTCTTTACTGATGCAACATGTCGTGTATCCCTACCATGGTTTGGAAACAGGAGTGCAGCTGAGTGAGGAACGGTGGTTTCCCGGCCAAAGCGAGGACTCTCTTCTCCACCATGGTGCACTCCACGTCGTCGTCCTGGATCACCACGTCCTTCTTCAGGATTTTGATGGCGTACAACTCGTCTGTGCCCTTCCTCTCAGCCAGCATCACCTGAACAGAGACAACAAATAGTAAATAAATGAGCTTCACAGTGATTTAATTTTGTTTTCCAGCCACTGGCAACAATTTCTCACCATGAAAAAAAACATTACTAATGTGCATCACCTTGCCAAAGCTGCCCTTGCCCAAAACCATGATGAAGTTGAAGTCCGAGAGCTTGACCCGGTCCTGATTGCCATTGCTGTCATACTTGCACACAGAAGAGGAAGAAGAAGAGTCTGTGGGCTTCCCTGGACCCACCCTCGCCCTCTGGAGAGAGAAAAGGAATAACATGAGATTATGAAGGATGAATATACAGCTCTGGGGAAAAAATTAGAGACCACTCACTCACTCACAAATGTTTCTTAACCCATTTAGGTCTAAAATGCCTGGAAAAAAATGCCTGGAAAACCTCGATTTTGATTTTGAAAGAACCCCCTAAAACCTGAAGTTTTTCTGGAAATTCAACAGAAGATTTTTCAGCCTCTGTAGCAGATAGAAATTAAATTCAAGGGGCGTCCCGGTGGCTCACACTGGTAGAGCGCTTACCATGAAGGCCGTGTCCTTGCTGCAGCGGACCCGGGTTCGAATCCGGCCTGAGGTCCCTTTGCTGCATGTCTTCCCCTCTGCCTCCCCCTTTCTATCTGTCACTATCTAATAAAGCAGCAAAATGCCAAAAAAATAATCTTTAAAAAAAAAGAAATGAAATTCAAAAAGTATTTGAGAGCTTATACCGGTGGCTTTCATGAGAAGTTGAGTTTATTTCTCCAAACCTTCAATAAAGTTTTTTTTTTAAATCAACAAACTCAGCAAATGTTCCATTTGACTGAATAAAAATCCTATGCATAATACTAATACATACCCATTAGCAAGATGCAAACATGATATGACCATTGGAAGAAATAGACATAGTTCTTATTAGCCTACTGTAATAAAAATAAAAATAATTATCATACTACTACTACTAATAATAATAATAATAAATAATAATAATAATAATAATAATAATAATAATTTTATATATTGCACTTTTCAGGGTACTCAACAACGCATAAAGTAATATAAGACATAAACAGTCATGATTTCTTATATCATAATCACAATTATTATTATTATTATTATTAATAATAATAATATTAATAATATATTATTATTATTATTATTATTGGCCACAAATCTGTCTGTTCTTCGGTGAAAATATGTAATAATGATTAATAATGATTAATAATAATAATGACTAATAATGATTTCTTAACTCTTCCTAAGTTAAAATATTAGTGTTGTGTTGATTAAAAATGAATATGAACATGTTTTCTTTGCATTATTCGAGGTCTGGAAACACAAAGCAACTTCTTCATCTGTTATTTTGACCAGTTGTCATTTTCTGCCAAGAAATGCTCTAAATAGCACTTTATAGAATGAAACAAAAATGTTCATTTTACGCAAACGTATAAATAGTAAAACCAGCAAAATTGATCATTTTGCAGTGGTTTCTTTATTTTTTTCTAGAGCTGTATAAGTCTTGTATTTAACGCAGTACATGTCGTCATTGTGTGTCTCCATTTCTCACCTCAAACTTTTGTCGTAGCTCCTCGTTACCGTCTTCTCCATCTGGCTGGACAGGAACATTAAAGTATTCTCCTTCCTCCTGGGACAGCATCTTAAACCTAAAACCCAGAATAAAAACCATAAAATCCAGGCTTATCACCAGACTATGAAAATAAAGCCTTTAAATATTCATACCCTTGTTATTTCTAGGGATGGTTACCTTTCACATTTGAACCGATACGGTACCGATACCCGGGAATCGGTACCGGTACTCAACGGTACCAATTTTCGATACTTTTGCGTTTGTTTATGTAGTAATAATAAAATCTAATTTTTTCAATTCAACATATTTATTTCTCAAAATATAAACTGAGTAGTGCTTTATTGTTCAAAGAATGCAGAGAAGCGCTCTCAGGTTGCAAGTGCACGGAGAAAAAAAAAAAAAAAAAAGTTGCAAGTGCACGTGTGATTTGTTGTGATGACGTCGTAGCTGTGGGCGGAGCACCGGTCAGACAGTATTGTGGGCGTGGCATGGTTGGAATAAACAAAGTTGAGTCGGGCTGCTCTGTGCACATATCGAGGATGACGCAGGAGTCCGAGGGATTTAATTTCAGCGAGGCAGTTTGGAGCAAAGTGGCAGGTAATATTCCTGAGTTGAGCGGAGTATTAGCGGAGGACCAGAGATGCAGCAGCTAGCTGCTAGCTGCTAATGACTGGTCTACAGAAGAATGGAGAGAGCAAACGGAGTAAGGAAGGTCCAATCTGGAGGCAGACGAAGGCCAAGCCCGGGTAGAGACATTGGAGAGATAGCAGCTGGCAGCTAGCAGGCCTAGAGCCGGCTGTTGGTCTCTGCGCCGGGGTGGAAGAGGGCAGCAGCTAGTGGCTAGTGGCCGCGGTGAGCAGACAGGACCAGACGAGGAGGTAAATAAAAAATAGTGCGATCGTCAGCACGCTTGTTATTCAAAGACGTCAAATGAAAACAGATTGAAATCAATGATCAGTTTAAAGTTAACGTCATTTAGGTACCGAAACATGGTACCGTTTGATTTTACATGAATCGGTGCTCGGTAGTACCGATGGAATTCGGTTGGTACCTATAAAAGTACCGAATTCGGTACCCATCCCTAGTTATTTCTGTCTAATTGTCCCAATTATCCAACATATTTTGACGTCTTACCATCCATCTATGCCCTGTTTCTGTAGCTCTGAGATCCCAAAGGACAGGGACCCCATGAAGTCATTCCTGCTGGTCAGATCCCAGTCCCAGACCTCCACTGATAGACGGCGGTCTTTGTCAGTTTCTTTTAGGTTGCTGAGAAATGAGAGAAAAAAAGTGGAGGACAGACACATGAAGGGCGTTCTTAAAATAGGTAAAAATAAAAAAAAACAAGTGAACATTTTAGGTTTCAATGCCACATTCCTCACATCTCTCTCTATTTAAACATGTAAACACCTCAGCAAGTGACTGTTTTTCATGCCTGTGCCTTTTCTCTGCGTCACACAGCAGCAGCAACCCAGAATAGCTTCAATAACAACAAGCAAGAACAGGGAAAAGAACGGGGACAGGGTCACTTGCATGAGCTCCATTTAGCTTTGTGCTTTGTGACTGAAAATGGGGCCAAAAGTGTAACTGGAAACCAGACAAGTACACATTCAAACAATGCTTAAAATAAGTTTGTTGGAGCCTAAAATCATACTGTCACAAAATACTGTGTAAAGGAAGTGGACGCAGCCCCCCCATGGCAACATCCATAGGTTTGTTGACTGCCATTTTAAAGCCTTGAGTTTGGTTTTGGGTGGAAAGGATTTGCCTTGTCCGTGGAAATATGACTTCACCTTGTCGTTATAATTGGAGCAACTAAGATGAAAAAAAAAAATGCTCAGAAGTGCTCTTAGGCATCTAACGTTTTCTTATCCACTTTAAATGAAATCGGAGACAGAGCGGTTGCTATAAATCATCTTTGGCTGAACTTTTGGCTCCCTCCATGCAACAAACGATGATGTCATATTGTCATTATAATCACAGCGACGCAGCGTCTATCATTTTGCCTCTACCATTTTAGAAAAAAACAGAGACAGTTCAGCTGTTTTAACCCATTAAGGCCTAAAACGCCTGGAAAAACTGCCTGTAAAACCTCTGGGCGATTTTGAAAGAACCCCCTAAAACCTGAAGTTTTTCTGGAAATTCAACAGAAGATTTTTCAGCCTCTGTAGCAGATAGAAATGAAATTCAAAAAGTATTTGAGAGCTTATACCCGTGGCTTTCGTGAGAGGTTGAGTTTATTTGTCCAAACCTTCAATAAAGTTTTTTTTTTTAAAAATCAACAAACTCAGCAAATGTTACATTTGACTGAATAAAAATCCTATGCATAATACTAATACACGCCCATTAGCAAGATGCAAACATGATATGACCATTGGAAGAAATAGACATAGTTCTCATTAGCCTACTGTAAAAAAAAATAATAATAATTATCATAATAATAATAAATAATAATAATACATTTTATATATTGCACTTTTCAGGGTACTCAACGATGCATAAAGTAATATAAGACATAAACAGACTTGATTTCTTATATCGTCATGGGTTAAAGCACTTACTGTTTATCAGACCACAAATAAGACACAGATTCGCTACCAGTGTGGCATTAAAGCATGCTGGAATTTACAAGCTAGCTGAGTTACCAGGTGAGCTGCAAAATAATTCAATTGTAGCAATTTCATGCTTCATCCACACTTGTATTGCAGCGCAGGAAAGTACACTGCTATTGTAAGATGACAATGATGTTTAAGCATTGATATAGTCACTGCTAGTTCAGAGTTTAACCGCCATAACCACCACAACTCTTGATTTTGGCATTTTAGCCACTACCTTCTCTGTTTTTTTGGAGCCAGAAATGACCATATTTGGACAAGTGGGTGGATCTGACTATGCACGTCCAGCCATACGAGCTTCCATAATTTGGGGTAAGTCAAAAATGTAGTGAAAAAGTTTGCGTCCTCCACGAATAGCGTGGTGGAACGGTTGCCGGGTGTACCTAGGTAGAAAGAAAATAGTTCCTACATTTCTTCATGAAACTGCTCACAACAACGTCTGTGGAATATCTTCAGTAACCAGGTCATGATTTCTGGAAAGAGACATTGCTGTTGAGTTTTTCAAGTGTATTGTTTGCTGCTTTGAGCACCACAAGCAAAGTGCCATCTGGTTTCAATATATTGGAAAGAAGGCACTAGGCATATTCTCCAACACGCTGTAACTCACACTAAAACAATTTAGATTGATAAATAGCATGACAGGTAAGTGAAAAATAGATGTATTTTTCATTATGGTGGGAACTGTCCATTTAAAGGCTACTTTAAACTTGCAATTGAGACCATAAACTCATTAGGAAATGTTTACTGTGGTTATAACCTAAGTGAGATTGTAGAAAAGGCCCCAAAGTTAGGTCATATTATGTATTATGTTCAGTTATAGGGTGGGTCAGCTTATATAGTAGCACTCCTCCTGCTGGTTCAAAACGTAACTGACGGCGTTTGGTCAGAAACGGGTGAGAAATGAGCAGCTAATTAACGTCACGTCAAGTGGTCTGTGCGTGAATGAAAGTGAGTATGTCTGTATATGTTGTTGGTGTATTTACGTTGCTGTAGTTGTAGATTATGTCTGTTGGTCTGATGTGTAGCTGTAATATTTGCCATGCGGTTGCGGTTTCAGTTAATTGTAGCATTTAGCTCACCTGCCTTCATCCGAGTGTATGTCACGTCACATGTTACGTTATTGTTATCGCTCTGACTTACAAGTGTGATGTTTACAGTGAGTGTTGTGTAAATGTTACTATGTGATGTTGTTTATATATGTGTTAATAAGTTAGTAAGTTAGGTGAAGTGTGTTTCAGAAGTGGGACAGTGTTAATTAGAGACAAATGGAGATTTATTCATTTGTATATTTGTTATCATTCCTTTGATATAGAAAAACCACACATGACCTTGTCTGCAAAGAGAGAAATAAATCACCTGCCTCATCATTTGGAGCCTCTAGATGTTAATTGGCCTTAAGTTGGTGCTCTGGCCGGCACCCCGGTGTGAACTGTGTGACAAACCCCTGACCTAACGCCTAGTCCCAGTTTCTTCACTACAGAGATATAGGGACATTTTCTTGTAGACTTCTACACAGTTGTACTTCTTTTGCAACCTGTGGAGATGCCCCCTGCTGGCCATTAGAAAGAATGCAGGTTCAAGGCTTCACTTCTCAGACCTAGAGGCTACATCCACTTCTTTTAAACAGTCTTTGCCCAAAACTCATTGAAGAAGATGTGACAGAATGACTCACAAGGTGAAGTTCTCGTTCCAGGTGGGGTTGAGGCAACATTTGATGGTCTTGGTCTTCTGCTTGCTCTCACTCTTTGGATCTGGGATCAGCTTGAGCTTGACGTAGGGGTCTGACAGGCCGTTGGGGTCCATGGGTACCAGGTTCCTCGCCTCTTTGACTACGAAGGGGTTGAGGAGGACATGGTTACAAAAAGAGAAGAAAATTTACGGTCGGATATCTTTCAGAGGTTTTTTTTAAAGCTTTTTTTAAAAGCAATGAAACTATTTATTTCAGTGTGTATTCCTGTTTTATTTATTTTATTGTGTCTTGTTTGCTTGTTTATGTACAGCACTTTGTTGCGGCTGTGGTTGTTTTAAAGTGCTTTACAAATAAAGTTGAGTTGAGTATTCTTTCATTTATTTATTTAATTACACTGTACCCATTGTTATTATTCAGCTTGCTGTAACCCAGTGTGTCTTCTGTCTTTGTTTAGTTTTTTCGCACTGCCATGTGTACTCTGTAGCCTGGCTAACACCAGACTAATCACAAATGAGATTAGTCTGGAAACCAGCCGTTCATTTCTCCGTAGAGGAGGCGTGGTTTACGATCCTCCGGAGCCGTTTATTGGGCGCTTAGAATGTCTATCAAAAGCGTCTGTAGGTAGCTCTTAGCCAATCAGATCAGTTATACCAGATGACGTAGAGGAGCAACAGAAATTGATGCTTACATAGCCGGACTAGCCCATCTCTACTTAGAGGCTAAAATGCTCAATTCTGCTTCTGCAACGTTTTTCTGCAGCATGTTTACATTCAGCCTCACACATCCACTGATTTTATGGACAATAAACAAGCTGCTGCGGGTCTTTCAGCGGCTCCGCTGTCCTCCGGCTCGTAGCGAGATCACCGGCGTTACGGTAGCGGCGCTAGTAGCGGGGCTAGTAGCAGGGCTAGTAGCAGGGCTAGTAGCGGGGCTAGTTGGTAGATTAGTAGATTAGATTTTTCCCAAATCCTGTCTGAAGCAAGGCTAAAACATCCTTTTTTGTGGTGAAACAGGAGTGTAAAGTCAAACGTTGTTCTCCTTTTAAAATCAACTTTCGCTCTAAACTATTTAAAACACCATCTACAGCTAAAGAGAGTTTCGCGTCTGCTGCAGCCATGTTGGATCCGTAAGAAAACTACAAAACCAAAAGCTTCCGTCTGCCGAGTAGTACGCGCCATCGTCTTGCCGTCCCTCCCCGTTCTGTGATTGGATCCTAAAACAGGGCTAAGAAACGGCCCTGGTTTCCAGACTGCCTGGAGGTTCGAAATTAAATTTGAGCGCACAAGGCAGTATGGGTATACCCAGGCTATGTATTCTGTACTATTGTCAAGGAATGTTTTGTACCGTGTTCTTTCTTCTTAAACAAAAATAAAGTTTAAAAAAAAAAAAAGAAAAGAAAACATCCCACTTTTACAGAGTTCAGTGTTGAACTTGTCCTTTCCAGAGGACAGCAGCATGGGGACCTGTAGGTGTTGCTGTGAGTCCTGTCCTAAATAACTCTGGCCACATTTGAGAACACTTAACAACAGTTTAGTTTCTGTTCCATAATCAATCCACAGCCGTCTGACAGAGAGAGAGCTGGCACGTGGAAGCATGTTTCCAGTGGCGATGTGGGTCAATCGTTGAGTCATTGATCGTCTAATGGACTTTCCAGTTTTGGTCTTAGGCTGATAGAGAGCTTCGAGGGGCCCCTCAGAGTGAGTGTGGGGGAGAATAAAGAGGACGAGAGTGCACTCACTGGTGACGTTGAGAGTGTCGTCGGTGATCTGGGCAGAGATCTGGATGCGTCCTCTCCTCTCGGTGTGATCCGTCCCGCACAGGCTCGGCACGTTGGCCACACACCGCTTGTGGATGTTCATCATACAGTCTGAACACAAACACAAATGATTCATAAGATTATTTTTTTTGGCATTTTTCATGCTTTATTGAAAGTCGGCAAGGCAAGTTTATTAGTATAGCACAAGCTAGGCAAGAATCCTTGGCTTTCTTTTTTACTTTTTTTTACCCTTTTATTTGTCTTTTTTTTATCTCTAACTCTGTTTTGGATTGAGCTTTTATTACTATTTTATTCTATTTTATTTTATTGTTTTACTGTTTTTAGTATTTTATTGTTTTTCATTGTTTTTATTTATAACTATTTGTGTGTGATGTATTCTATTTTAATAACTGTACAGCACTTTGGTCAACTGAGGTTGTTTTTTAAATGTGCTCTATAAATAAACTTTGACTTGACTTGACTTGACAATTCATCACAAGGTGATTCAAAGTGCTTTACATACACATTAAAACAGCAAGACACAATTGAAAACAGTAAAAACAGTCAATTAAAACAGGGAAATATAAATAAAAATATAAATAAGATAACCAGGAAATGGCTAAGCAAGGAGTGTCCGACAATTTCAGACTGGATAGGAATAGTTGAACAAATCTATAATATGGAAAAGTTAACATTTTCCCTGAGATACAGTACTGAAAAAGGTGACCAATACTGGAAGAATTGGAGGGACTACATATATGAGAGGTGATTGCATATTCTGTGTGGGAAAATCTTTTTATTTTATATTATTGTATTTTTCCCCTGGGTCAGGAGCGTTTCTCCCCTAGTATAAATATGTACATATATATATTCCATTTCTGCTTGTTATGAGGTTCTTTTTTATTTTATTTTTTGTACCAGTGACCTTGTGGACAGCACAAAGGTATTTTGTGTCACTGGACCGAGAGAGACTAAGAACTGTGGGTGCCTTAAAGCCTCTGGATCCGATTCATCAGCCTTATTTCTGCCAGCCCTTTGTTTAGAACAAAACCTGCCATTGTATTTTGCTATGGATGACCGTGTCTGATGTACCTGTAGAAAGAGAGTTTAAAAATATATTTTTTAAATAAGATAAAATAAGATACAGCAGGATAAGAAAAGAGATAAAATAATAAAAAGCACAAGTCAAACATTGCGTAGTTAAAAAGTAAGGGCAGTAGAGTAGAGCAGATAAGTGTTAAAGTTAAGAGTACGCTGCAGTAAACAATAGTGTTTTTAGTCCTGATTTAAAGGAGCTGACCTCACATCTACAGGTAGTTTGTTCCACAGGTGAGGAGCAGAATAACTGAAAGCTGTCTCACCCCGCTTAGTTCTTGTTCTTGACCTAAGGGGTCTGGATGCTTCGTAGAGAGGTAGCAGATCAAGTAATAGATAAAAAAGGGGGAGACAGAGGAGAGGACATGCCAGGCCAAAGGGACCTCAGGCCAGATTCGAACCAGGGTCCACCGCAGGAAGGACTCAGCCTTAATGGTACGCGCTCTACCTGCGTGAGCCACCGGGACGGCCACAAACTTACATAAAATTAAGCAAAAAAAGACTCAAATTGACCACAAAATGACATAAAAATGACCACAAAAAGACACAAATTGACCAAAAAAAGAAACAAAATGACAAAAAAGACACAAAATGATCAAAAAAAGACACAAAATGACAAAATGACACGAAATGACCAAAAAGACACAAAATGACCAAAAAAAAAAGACACAAAATGACAAAAAAAAGACATAAAAAACGGCTCAAAAAACAAACAAAATGACAAAAAAAGACACAAAATGACCAAAAAAAGACACAAAACGGCTCAAAAAAGAAACAAAAAGACAAAAAAGACACAAATTGACAAAAAAAAAGACACAAAATGACCAAAAAAAAGACACAAAACGGCCCAAAAAAGAAACAAAATGACAAAAAAAAGACACAAAATGACCAAAAAGACTAAAACACATGAACACATTAACACAGTGGAGACAGAGCTGACTTCCAAAATGATTTGGCGACCCCCAGAAGTCATCATGTTTTGTATTTGTTTTCATGATTTTGAATATTTTTGTATTGTTTTGATTTTTTGTGTTGGATTTTATTATTTGAATGATTTTTGGGTGAGGTTTTCATATAAGCCTTTACAGGTTTCTGCTGCACCCTCGCATGTATTTTATGTGTTATCATCTATGCGTTTTCTATTGTTTACATGTGAAATAAAACTAAAAAAACTAAAAACACACACAACTTAACCCTTTATAGCAGGGGTGGGCAATTTGGAAGTCAGCTCTGTCTCCACTGTGTTAAAGTGTTCATGTGTTAATGTGTTTTAGTCTTTTTGGTCATTTTGTGTCTTTTTTGGTCAATTTGTGTCTTTTTGCGGCCATTTTTATGTCATTTTGTGGTCAATTTGAGTCTTTTTTGCTTATATATATATATATATATATATATATATATATATATATATATACACACACATATACACATATATATATTTTATATATATATTATATAAGGTATTATTCCAGAAAAATACATTGTTTGTGTTGTTGCTGCTAAAGTTTTTTTTTTCTTTTTACCTGCTCCAACTGATTTATTTTGCTTTAGACATTCTTTTGCTGCGAACAATTCAGCGTCTTAAGAACACGTTGATGAATCTGACGTAGGTTCTTCTTAGAAATCTTCTTAAGAAGAACTTAAGAAAGAATCTAAGAAGATTCTTAAGAAGATATTGCTGAATGAGGCCCATTGATTTTATCCAACTGAGTATTGGACTTCAAGTCCCATAAATCCTGGGCACTACACTTCCCATAATGCAGCGCTGCCCCCTCAATTAGTCAACTCATCGCTTGTTTTGGTCTCATTGGACTCCCGATTTCATTAGTTAATCACTTATTTTTTCAGCTTTTTTCATGTTGAATTACTTATTTACAAGAAACTTATGAGCACATCTCTGGTAAATAAAAGATCTAAATTATGATTATATGTACAGAAAATCTGTTTTTACAGATCTGTTGATTAAACAAACAAATCTATTAGTCAAATTTCTTCAGTGGAAGCAGCATCTTTTTATTAGACCGCCCTTGCCTGATAAACAAAGAATATTTTAGATTATTTGCATTGAGTTCAGCTACATAAGCAAATATAAAAACCACACACTGCTGTATCTCTCTATGGTGGAAACAGAAACCTGAATATTGGGTGTGTAGTTCCTCAGGTTGTCCACTAGATGTCAGACGAGAAGCTGTCTTTGTATGTTTTCCTCTCCATGATAATGAACTTATTCTGAAGAATTTCATCTTATATCTTCAGCATGCAGTGAACTAAACACATCATACATTTATGTAACATTTATATCTCTATCTGGCTCCACTGTTAAAAAACTTAAAACTTTATGGAGGATGGCAGAAAAAACAAGCGTTTGATGTGGCAGAACAACAAAAAAAATAAATAAACAATAGCTACTCAATAAAATTGAGGCAACAGATTGCACGCAATATTATTAATTAAATATAAAGTTCAGTTAATAACAACTTAACAGGAAGTGACTGTCAAATAAAATATTATATTTATTGTGGTCACAATAAGTAGATTCTATCTCAAACATTTTTATATTAAATTTACTTAAACAATTGCCTCAAAATCATATAGTATATATAAATCATATAGTATATAGTCATATTTAATACATTTTATCAAATATATTAAGTAAAATGAAATGACTACAGAATAATTTATTACAGTGAATATTTAATATTTTTTAATTTATGAGAAAAAAATCTCATATTAACGGTAAAAAAGTTACAAATTTGTGAAAAAAAAAATTCTCAAATTTGTGACCAAAAAATCTAAAAAAAAAATGGTTGACGAGATTAAAGTGGCAAATCTACGAGAAGAAAAAAAAGCTCAGATTTATGAGATTTAAAGTGGGGAATAAAGTGAAATAAGTAGATTCTATCTCAAACATTTTTATATTAAAGTTACTTAAACAACTGCCTCAAAATCAAGGACGCATTTAAATTTAATACATTTTTATCAAATATATTAAGTAAAATCAAATGACGACAGAATAATTTATTACAGTGCATCTCATCTCTTCATGGTTGCAAATTTAAAATGTATAAATCCTTTGCTTGTCTTATGACATTGTTTTAGGCCCCTGCAGTATTAAGTCAGCAGACAGAGAAAGTTAGTAAAGATTAGTGATGATTGTCAGGTCAGATGATCACTGTGGCTTCCTTCAGCTCAAATCCACAACTTGATTCATGATAAAAAAATCTTTTGGAGATATTTCATCACTTTATTGTCTGCAATAGAAGAAGAAAGTTGGTGTTTTTTCACTTTTTTCTCGTAAATCTGCGACTTTTTTGCACAGATTTGCCACTTTAAATCTCTTAAATCTGCGACTTTTTTTCTTGTAGATTTGCCACTTTAATCTAGTAAATATGCAACTTTTTTTCTCGAAATATTACCTGAGGTTACCAAATATAGTTATTTGCCTGATAAAGCTTTAATCACGCCTTACAACATTTTCTGCATTATACATTGTGTAAAAAGTTTTCATAACAGCACGTATTGGGCAGTATATACACTGATAGAGACATGCCTTTATAGGCCAATATTGACCGATAGTAACCTGGCACCTGACATATCTGTTGGGCTCTAATTCAGAGTTTATGTAACAAAACAAAAGTTTATCAGTTTGAACATTAACCTCTTAACCCTTTATCAGGCAAAGAACTATATTTGGTAACTTCAGGTAATATTTAGAGAAAAAAGTTGCAAATTTACTAGATTAAAGTGACAAATCTGCGCATAAAAAGTTACAAAACAACTTTTTTCTCCCAGATTCACCACATTAACCCTTAATAGGGCACTCATTGAAATACTTGCAAATTCCAAATTTCAACCCTAGAGAATATTGGAGGATATTACATACTGCCAGAATGTGAAAGTGGCAAATCTACGAGAAAAAATTGTGCAGATTATATTATATTTTAGTATATTTTAATATCAATAAGCAAACAAAATAAGATTAATAAAGGCATGGCAAAGACATAATGGGTGGGTCATGGGTGTTTGTAATGCCATTATTAACACTTATATAAGCTTATAAACACAATAATGTTGTTACTTGTTAATTAATGGTTATTACAAGGACCTTAATATAAAGCGTTACCGAAAAATGAGATTAAAAGCTTGCATTTTTGTTTCCTTGATCATAACCGATCGTTTCTCAACCTAAAGAGTCGTACAAAGTTAAATTCAGCATGATGTCTGTGTGCATTTCCACTCTGTTGTGTGTATTCTGAAAGAAAATCTAATTTGTAAATATGAAAAAACATTTGCAAGAACTACAGAGCTGCTAGTCAAATTCACGTGGATTAGTATAAAACCAAATAACCCTTTTGTGGTTCATATTAGATAAGCCACCACAATATTTTCAGCACCAGACATTTTAAAAACCGACATGCTTTCTTTTTTCTTTTTGGCTACGTCTGCGGACTAAATATAAATGTGTGAAAACCGCTTCAAAGACCAAGTCAAAGTCCATCAAACACTGCTGCTGCACACAGGTACAATGAGGAAGTGTCTGGAGACGACATCACAGAGACGGAGCCCACTTCCTGTTTGTGTCTGAGCTGCAAATGGTCAGTAATAAATATGAGACAGCAGCAGCAGCAGCCATTGTTATGAGGAGCTGATAACATCTCTCCAACGGGCGCTCATTAAGACGATAAGATCTGTTTAACTGCTATTATTTATGACTCATGAGAAGGTCAATTGTTGTAAATGGTGCATGCAAGATAAACTGGGAGAATGTGATGTTAAGTGGAAGGATTGAGCTGAAACCAAGGTTATGTAGATTAATTGTTTCGGGACTGCTATGGTTGTTTAAATTGCTGTCGTTTTGGTCTTTTAAAACTTGTATGTACATTTTTTTATGTTATGTGTATGATTTTTATGTGAAGCACTTTGTGACTTCTGTCTGTGAAAGGTGCTATATAAATAAAGTTTACTTACTTACTTACTTATAATAGTTTTGGATTTTTCATTAGTTTTAGTTTTAATTTCGTTGTGAATTTTTGTTTTCAAATTCAGTTAGTTTTAGTTAGTTTTCAGAGTGAGTTTTCTAGTTTTAGTTTAGTTTTTAGTTTTTGAAAATGCTTAGTTTTAGTTTAGTTTTTATTAGTTTTAATTTTTTTGTAATGGGCTATATGTTGGGTGCCAGATTCAAAGTGGTCATAATAAATTTTGCGTTTATTTGCTTTTATTATCCATCTCAGCCCCAATAAGGTTATTAACTCTTACAGTTCTGGGTGTTTTGTATTTTGGTTCTAGTATAAACATCCCAGTCTCAGTAAACATATTTACCATGTGTTGCATGTTCAAATAGAAACACTGAATTATGAATGAAAAAAGTTGACCAAAACGAAAACTAAGGACATTTTCACTATAATTTTAGTTAGTTTTAGTTAGTTTTGTAACCACACAATACAGTTTCAGTTAGTTATCGTTTTTTTAAAAACTCTCGTTTTTATTTTTATTTCAGTTAACGAAAATGTTTTTTCAATTCTAGTTTTTGTTATTTCGTTAGTTTTCGTTAACTATAATAACCTTGAGCTGAAACACACAGATATTTGTGTACTTACGGTCACATTTCATGCCCTGGTGTATCAGCCCGTAGAGGAGGGAGCCACAGTGGTCGCAGAAGGTCGGGCTGGAGTAGGTGTGGACCTTAAACTTGTGTTTACTACGAGGATCCTGCAGCGGCACAAACACAGAGAGGAGACACTCAATATTTAACCCATTAAGGCCTAAAACGGCTGGAAAAACTGCCTGTAAAACCTCTGGGCGACTTTGAAAGAACCCCCTAAAACATGAAGTTTTTCTGGAAATTCAACAGAAGATTTTTCAGCCTCTGTAGCAGATAGAAATGAAATTCAAAAAGTATTTGAGAGCTTATACCCATGGCTTTCATGAGAAGTTGAGTTTATTTGTCCAAACCTTCAATAAAGTTTTTTTTTTAAATCAACAAACTCAGCAAATGTTACATTTGACTGAATAAAAATCCTATGCATAATACTAATACATGCCCATTAGCAAGATGCAAACATGATATGACAACTGGAAGAACAAGAGAGAGTTCTCATTAGCCTACTGTAATAATAAAAAATAAAATAAAAAATAATAATAATAATAATAATAAATAATAATAATACATTTTATATATTGCACTTTTCAGGGTACTCAACGACGCATAAAGTAATATAAGACATAAACAGTCATGATTTCTTAAATCATCATCACAATCAATTATTATTATTATTATTATTATTAATAATAATATATTATTAATAATATTATTATCTCCAGATGGCCACAAATCTGTCTGTTCTTCGGTGAAAATATGTCGTCTAAAAACATATTCCTCATCCATAAATCTGGTCGATTGGTTCCGAGGGTTCAAAGTCCGGATCAGCAATTAAATCATCGGCGCTGTTTTCATCAAGATCGCTTCCGTTTATTTGTCCAAACCTTCAATAAAGTTTTTTAAAACATCAACAAACTCAGCAAATGTTACATTTGACTGAATACCATGCCTTTATCTCAATCTCACAGGACCTTATTACGCTCACATCCTTTAAAAAACTCTTCAGAGATCTGGAAGCAGACTCATATCGCCTTTGCACTTGTTTTTTATGATGTCATGATCTTGTACTGTCCATGCCTATCTTACTGTGTTGTCTGGCTTGTTTGTATTTTACTGTACGTCCATGTTTTATTGTCTGTTCTGTCATGATGCACGGTCTGTCTTATTGTTGTAACTTTTAACCCTGCTGCTGTCTTGGCCAGGCTTCCCCTGAAAAAGAGGTCTTTGTGTCTCAGTGGGACCGACCTGGTTGAATAAAGGTTAAATTAAAAAAATATTTTTTTTAAAAATCGTATTTTGTTTGCTTATTGATATTAAAATATACTTTATTGCTCATCTATTATAAGTTAACTATGGTTTTTGCAACTAGCGGATCTAAAGCGAGAACAATGCCTTATTACTTGTTAATTAATGGTTATTAAGGACCTTATTATAAAGCGTTACCCAACATTCCAGCTACATGTGAGCATTGAAGATCTTACTCCTAAACAATGTGGATTATTAAGATAATATAACAATAATACAATCAGTTCACATCCTGGCTTAGATTTGCCACTTTAAATCTCTTAAATCTGCAACTTTTTTTCTTGTAGATTTGTCACTTTAATCTAGTAAATTTGCAACTTTTTTTTCTCGAAATATTACCTGAAGTTACCAAATATAGTTCTTTGCCTGATAAAGGGTTAATCACGCCTTACAACATTTTCTGCATTATACATTGTGTTAAAAAAGTTTTCATAACAGCACATGTTGGGCAGTTTATAAGATCTTACTCCTAAACAATGTGGATTATTAAGATCCTATAACAATAATAAAATCAGTTCACATCCTGGCTTCTCAGAAGGCTTTTCACCACATTTTGGGACACATTTTGCTCAGTTCTTCCACACCAAGCTACAAAAACTTTTCTTTATGGACCTGGGTTTGTGCACTCAGGCAGCACAGGGGGATTTTTGGCCGTCTCCTTCTGGTCGATCGGTCAATCAATATTCTCTCTCTTGCACTTTTTTTCGCAGCTTTATTTCCACAGCTGAAAGCAACAGGCGTTACCTTCAGATCTGCCGTCAGACCCGTTCACCGAGCGGCTAATCCAGATAGTGTAAAAAGTAGCTATGAAGCTATTAAAGGCTATCTCCCTTTCAACATTGTTAGCCAGAAAGTTAATTCTACAGTCTTGGAAATCTGAAAGGGCTCCTACATTTGAAATGTGGTTGAGAGAGCTGGGAAATGTTTTACACTTGGAGAAAATCTTTATCTTTTTTAAAATATGGCAACCTTTTCTTGATTTAATGCCTAAAAACTTTTTTTTTTTTTTTTTTAATTTTATTTTATTAATTTCTGTGGGTCATCATATTAGGTACCAGGAAGGACATAAGAACAAAAATAAATAAATAAATAAAACAAATAGCAGTTTCAGAATTTCATCAATATCAGTTTCATAGTATTTCATCAAAATCAAAGTTACTTCAGAATGTATCTGTCTTATAATGTTCAATGCTTCCCTCAATACTAATAATTGGTTGTACCGACCCTCCTTTTTTTTTTAAATGTCTAAAAAAAAATGTAATGTCTAAAAACTGAATTAGTGTTTTTCTGTTGCTGTGCCATTTATGTTATACCCTTGTTTTGTTTGTCTAATGTCAAAAACTCTGTAAAAAAAAACAAAAAAACAAAACATGTATTGTTCTGTGTAGCTCCACCAACTATCTCTAATTTGTGTATATAATTTGTTTATATTTTTCTGTTATGAAAACAATAAAAAATAAATACACAAAAAAAAAAGATCTGCCGTCATATACAGTACAGGCCAAAAGTTTGGACACACCTTCTCATTCAATGTGTTTCCTTTATTTTCATGACTATTGACATTGTAGATTCATCAAAACTATTAATGAACACATGTGGAATTATGTACTTAACAAAAAAGTGTGAAATAACTGAAAACATGTCTTATATTCTAGTAAGCAAAGGGTGGTTACTTTGAGGAATCTAAAATACAAGACATGTTTTCAGTTATTTCACACTTTTTTGTTAAGTACATAATTCCATATGTGTTCATTCATAGTTTTGATGCCTTCAGTGAGAACCTACAATGTAAATAGTCATGAAAATAAAGAAAAACGCATTGAATGAGAAGGTGTGTGTCCAAACTTTTGGCCTGTACTGTATGTATGCCTCCAATTGTTGCATGCTGTCACTCAAAGAGTCGATAAAGTTCATCGTCCTGGCTGACAGATATTTTTTTACCCTTCATCAGCTGAGCTGCTCAGTTCTCCAGTGATTTCCTGACTGGAAGCAGTAATTACTGCAGTGAGCCTGGCAGCTATAACACTGATGTTAATCAACCGACAGGCGAAAAGTTGACCCAATGACACACTTTGAAAGACAACCCCTCATTTGCATATCGAAGAAGAAAGGCATGAATGATTAAATATATAAAGAAAATAATACAGAAAAAAATAAGTTTGGGGTAAGTAAAGAGAGGGGAAAAATATAAAGTTAACAGAAGAAATAAAATCATTAATAAATGAGCCCATCATTTTAAAATACATAATACATGCAAAAAGAAATAAATTATAAATTTAATAAATACTTAAAAATAAGTTTAAAAAAAGTACATTTTTAAAAGTAATAAATTATAAATAAATAAATGCATACATACTGTATGTATGCATTTATTTATTTATCATTTATTTTTTAATTATTTTTTAAAATCTATTTATTAACCTTTTTGTGTATTTATTTTGCATTTATGATTTCTTTTGAATGATTTATTACTTTTAAAAATGTACTTATTTTTTTTCTTATTATTTTTAAGTATTTATTAAATTTATAATTTATTTCCTTTATTAAACTTATTTTTTTCTGTATTACTTTCTTTATATATTTCTGTTATATTTATTCATTCATGCCTTTCTTCTTCGATATGCAAATGAGGGGGTTGTCTTTCAAAGTGTGTCATTGGGTCAACTTTTCGTATTTATTCCCCAATTAATTAATTAATTAATTAATAATAAATAACTTTTTTAATTATTTAATGTATGATACATTAAATAATTTTAAAAAGTTATATATTATTATTAATTAATTAATTAATTAATTAATTAATTGGGGAATAAATATGAAAGTAACCAATCCTTTAAATGTTGCTTGTGTTTTGTCAGAGAGCTAATGTAAAAAACATTGAGAGAGAGATGCAGCGCTGATTGAGTGAGTTTGGAGGACGCTTAAAATAGGAAACAACAAAACAGCTTTGGTGATGTAACAAAAACAAAGAAAGACAGAGGAGGTAGAGATTAATAAGCATCAGTTATATGACTTTAAAATCTGCGCTGACTCAAAAAACGTGTGTGTGTGCATGCGTGTGTGTGTGCATGCGTGTGTGTGTGTGTGTGTGTGTGTGTGTGTGTGTGTGTGTGTGTGTGTGAGAATGAGAGATGTTGGCTCATTAACCTGAGGCAGCCAGGCAGCACATTCTCTCTTTCCTGACACGTCTCAATGTGATTTGTGGCTGACAGCTCAGCAGGAGGACAAGAGGTAACATCTGTGTGTGTGTGTGTGTGTGTGTGTGTGTGTGTGTGTGTGTGTGTGTGTTCATCTAGCAGCAAAAACAGGAACTACATGAACACACACACACACACACACATCCAGTGCTGCTGACCTTGCTAATGTTATTAATAACCATCACTCAAAAGCAAAAACAATCATTAACCGTGTGTTGATCCAATATCCAACTTGAACACATGACATGAAAATGGACTTCCCATTTTCTTTACTTACATCCGATGCAGGTCCCTTGTCGGCCCCCGGACAGGAAAAGGTGACAAATTCATGACAGCGCTTATGGACCACAAAACAGCACACTGGAGGAGAGAGAGAGAGAGAGAGAGAGAGAGAGAGAGAGAGAGAGAGAGAGAGAGAGAGAGAGAGAGAAAAGCGTATGTCAAAGTCAGGCTTCCAAATAAGGCGACACAATAGCAACAAAGAGATGAATCAATATGTCAATTATGTGGCATTAGTCATTGCACAACAGGCTACTCATATTTCAGCAGTTCCCATTTGTTCCTTCCTTGCTGTCGATGTCTATATTTAGTTTTATTGCTTCAGTTCAGATGATTTTAAATTTAACCACAGCGGGGTGGGACATCTTGTAATCATGCCCCATAACATTAAAGCTGCTGCAGGAAACGTCTCACACACACCTGGTGACTACAGCGTGTTCCTGTCGCTGCTTGAAGTAGCATTAAAATCATTTAGTGGAGTGACGGACTGATTGAAATAAATACACTGCATACTCTCAGCCTAATATAGAGCCGTGTTTCCCAACCTCTTGTTGTTCCACACGGCATACCACCAAACAAAAATGTCAAAAAGACAGTAAATAACACCCTTAATATGTTTAGAACTACATGTGTCATCTGTCACAATTCCAACCCTCCTGTTAGCACATACACACTGTACTGCTACAGAGCTAACTGATAGCCTGTTAGCACATACACACTGTACTGCTACAGAGCTAACTGATAGCCTGTTAGCACATACACACTGTACTGCTACAGAGCTAACTGTTAGCCTGTTAGCACATACACACTGTACTGCTACAGAGCTAACTGTTAGCCTGTTAGCACATACACACTGTACTGCTACAGAGCTAACTGTTAGCCTGTTAGCACATACACACTGTACTGCTACAGAGCTAACTGTTAGCCTGTTAGCACATACACACTGTACTGCTACAGAGCTAACTGTTAGCCTGTTAGCACATACACACTGTACTGCTACAGAGCTAACTGATAGCCTGTTAGCACATGCACACTGTACTGCTACAGAGCTAACTGATAGCCTGTTAGCACATACATACTGAACTGCTACAGAGCTAACTGTTAGCCTGTTAGCACATACACACTGTACTGCTACAGAGCTAACTGATATCCTATTAGCACATACACACTGTACTGCTACAGAGCTAACTGATAGCCTGTTAGCACATACACACTGTACTGCTACAGAGCTAACTGTAGCTAACTGCCGCTAACGAGGTCGGCCGGCTTGTTAGCGCTCGTTAAGACGGAGTCCCTGGATTTGTCTCCAGTCATTAACGAGGAGATGTTGATTCTTTCCGGTTATATCATTTGATTATGCTACCGATATAGCATACGGTTGCTGATCTCATTTGTAAGGAACTCATTTTTTAAGGAGACGTAGCCCTTTATAGCACACAAATTGAAATACTTGAAATAAGTGTTATTGGTGGATATTGCAAGACTTTTACTTTTGTGACTTTTTTCATTGGTCAGATGCCATGGTGTCACTATATGTGAGGTAGCCTGATCTTCGCTGATTGGCTGGAAGAAATCCATGTGGTTCTACGACCTCCCGGAGAGGCATGGGGACATATGGTTCTTTACCTGATAAAGGGTTAATAGATTTATGCTGCTCACTTGCTGGTGGGCAAACAGAAACACACACACACACACAAATCCAGATTAGGTTTTTGAGGAAGTGTAGTTTTTCCCAGGAACACACAGGACAGTTATTGACCATCTATCACACTGCAGTCATCTAGCAGCTCTGCTTAAAGTAGGGACATACACCCATTTGTGCCCAAAGACCATATTTAATATCATTATAAATGCCATGTTTTGTTCTTATTAGTCTAAAGTTTAAAAGCTGGTATGGAGATACATTAGAGCAGTAGTTCTCAACCTTTTTGAGTCGCAACCCCCAATTCAACATGCATGTTGTCCGCGACCCCCGCTTAACCAAAAAAGACACGAAATGATAGAAAAAAACTAAAATACTTAAAAAAGAAACAAAATGACCAAAAAAGACACATAATTACAAAAAAAATGACACTAAATTACTAAAAAAGACACAGAATTACCAAAAAAATTACACTAAATTACGAAAAAAGACACAAAATTACCAAAAAAAAGACACAGAATTACCAAAAAAGACACAAAATGGCCCAAAAAATAAACAAAAGACACAAAATGACCAAAAAAGGAAACAAAATGTCCAAAAAAAAGACACAAATTGACCACAAAATTATCAAATAAAGACACATAATGACCAAAAAAGACACAAAATGACAAAAAAAAGACATTAAATGACCAAAGAAGACAGAGCTGACTTCCAAAATGATTTGGCGACCCCCAGAAATCATATCGCGACCAGGTGAGATCAGCGTTTGTCTTTGCCGTCAATTGTTTATTTGTTTTTTGCGACATTAATCCTTCTTCTGAACGTAGAGTAAACTCCCAAAACATTTGCTCCATGCTCCATCACGACTGTCTCTCCTTCTTCTTGGTTCTTCCTGGAACCTTAACCCTTTATCAGGCAAAGAACTATATTTGGTAACTTCAAGTAATATTTCGAGAAAAAAGTTGCAAATTTACTAGATTAAAGTGGCAAATCTGCGCGAAAAAAGTCGCAGATTTACGAGAAAAAAGTGGGAAAAAAGCAACTTTTTTTCTCCCAGATTCACCACGTTAACCCTTAATAGGGCACTCATTGAAATACTTGCAAATTCCAAATTTCAACCCTAGAGAATATTGGAGGATATTACATACAGCCAGAATGTGTAAAAAAAACATACGAAAATAATATTTTGAGGAAAAAAGTTTACGAGATTAAAGTGGCAATTCTACGAGAAAAAAATGCACAGATTTATGAGATTTAAAGTGGTTAATCTGGGGAAAAAAGATGCTTTTTCCCACTTTTTTCGTGTAAATTTGCGACTTTTTTCGCACAGATTTGCCACTTTAAATCTCTTAAATCTGCGACTTTTTTTCTTGTAGGTTTGCTACTTTAATCTAGTAAATTTGCAACTTTTTTCTCGAAATATTACCTGACTCTAACTACCAAATATAGTTCTTTGCCTGATAAAGGGTTAAGCTCAGATTGGTTGACGTAAAACGCATGACTTCCATTGTGGAAAAGCTGCAACTCTGGTATAGTGAGATATGCAGAGAGTTTTTCCTGGCAGTGACAGGCCTTATCAGCATTGTGTGGTACATTCTTTTGGCAAGGGCTTGAATGGAACAAATGTTAATTTATAAGTCCTGTACTCCAGCTTTAAGTAAAATTTCAAAGGAAAGTATTTTACTTGTAAAAGGGTATTTTTACACTGTGATATCATTATTTTTACCCAAGCAAAATATCTTGCTTTTCCATCACTGAATTAAAGTACACATATGTTTATTGGTCAGCTGAAGCATCAGACTTCTTGCTTTTATCATCATCCTTTATGTGACAAAAGTTTAGGCATGAAAACAAACTTTTGTCCACATAAACATATGAGAAAAAGTCTCAAGTTTGGTTTTACTTTGAGCATTCTCAAGAAAACCGACTAGCCAAGTCAAGCTTTTCCTGTCTCACAGATTTCCTTGTCTCTCTTTATCAAGCTGCTCTGAGAGTTGTTTCAAACTCACTAAGGCTACAGGACTTAAATCTCGCTAAATTAAATCACTGAGATTATCAATGTGCAAGGCCATTCTCTGCAGATTATTCATGTATTTATGCTCCGAGTGCGTACATGTTCAAAACACCTACAATTTAAGGTAAAATAATTGGATCTAGTTAAAAGGTGCCACCTGTCTGGACTGATTCTGGAAAAGGCAGCTTATATTTTTATGGCTCTTGGTCTTCAATTGACCTGAAGACTCTAACTAGACTCTGTCGTTCCTTTCATAAGTTTTAAACAGGCTGCAATCTCCGTGTCTGAGCATGGAGGCCAACCAGGAAGTGCCTTAAGCCTGCAATCTACCGAAAATTCCAGTAGGGGGTGCTAAGTTTGGCTGCAAAAAAAATCTGCCCATTCATTTCAGTGCAAAATTTGAAAACTTCTCACTTGATTTATTACCTCAGAAATTTTTTTCAGGACAACAATATGGTCTCAATCGCTAGTAAAAAATTATCTTCAAGACAATTTGATGTCAATAGTTGTAATAATGGCCCCATTTAGAAGAAAATAGAAGATAAAGAATCGTATGATTTGGGGCGGGGCTACCTTTGATTGACAGGTCACTGACAAGGCGAGCCGTCACCAGGAGAGAAGCAGAGCAATGCGTATCCACGGCAACGTGTCAATAAAGTTATATATAACGTTATATAGATAGAAAAGAGAACGTTTACCGAATTGGTCTCATAACTTTGACCCTTTCACTGTATTTTCACTTAATGACAGTTTATTTGAACGTTTTGTTCAGTAAAAATGTCTTGTTCAGCGTTTGGTTGGACTAACAGACACTCCAAGGAGTCGCTGCTCAGTTTTCTGAGGTAAGAAAGATACATTTTGTTTTTGTTTTTTTGCTAGCCAAAACTAACATCCCAGTTAATGCTCCAGTTAATGCTAACATGAATTAGCAGCAGCTTCTCTCAGTCAGGTTGAGGTGTAGAGAGGCTGTAGTCAGTGATCAGATCCCTCTCCTCCTCCACAGTCCAAATATGGTCATGCTTCCTGTATCGGAAACAAGATGGCGACGCAAGATGGCGACGAGTATAACGCTGAACTCGAGGCTTCCAACGGGCCACAAACCAATGGGTGACGTCACGGTGACTTACGGCCATTATTTATATACAGTCTATGGTTTCCATCAAGCTTTTCTCATGAGAATCTTCAAAATGTGCGTAGGAATTTGTTGATGGAAACACAACTACAACTTGGGTTTAGACAACCAAGGCAACTGGTTTCGTTTCCAGTTCACACCTTCTACTCCCACTACTCTGCGGTTTACTTGCTGATAACATCCATGCATCACCTAAAGTGGCAACTTCTGATGAAACTACGCTTTAGCAACTGGTTTGTTCGCTCCAAACCAGTTGATGGAAACGCAGGTTAGTTGGACTAACTGGTCTTCTTTGTGACATTTGAAAGGTTTGTTTAACATTTCCTTGTCGATTGCTTGGAGGAACAGCAATTGCTTTTGAGTTTTTCATTATGCACTTTTGACATTTTAAGCCCCAGAAGTAAAGTACCGTCTCAACACTGCAACTCACACCTCGACTATCTAGATTCATAAACAGGACTACAGGTAAGAGGAAAAATATGTATTTTTAGTTGTCAGGCTTTAAAACACAGTGGGTTGGATGAAAATAAAGTAAAATCCATTCCTTTAAATTTTGATCAGTCACTTCCTACAGGGGAAGATGGGAACATGACCAACACCAGAACTCCATTTAGATAAATAGGGCAGATCGCTGTTCTGAACTGTCGCCCGACTTTGTGCTTCAGCCACACATACATCACTGCTGGTGTATTTTTACATGAAAATCTTGCACCGAGCTGATTTAAACCACTTCCACTTCTACAGTGACTTGCAGTATCGACGAAAAATGGAATTAAGTATAAATATGGTTCACATTTCAATGTTATAAGAGAAATATTAACATGCATGCTGCCCCAAAACAGCCACTGCAAGAACAAAACATACACATGCACAGGGTGATGTTACCTCTGGTTTAATCTTAATTATTCACATTGTCGTTACATTTTCATGAGGCGCTGTGGCAACTTTCCACAGCTTTCTAGCAGTTAAGCAACACAGTTCTTATGTCTGTGCATGTGTGTGTGTGCTTATATGTGCAGGACAGAGTGTGGGTCACATTACTGGACACCTGGACATACACTGGATTTAAGTTTTAGCTCAAACTGAGCACACAGAAGCCACAAAATACCAACTGATAGCACAGAGACAACAACAACAACAACAACTGCTGGTATAACATTGAACTGTGTCCATCTGTAGCGCTGCACAATGCAAATGAGGAGACTCAGTGAGAGGAGAAAACAGGCACACAAAGAAAACTAAAAGAAGACACAACGAGAGGAAAGACAGAGTGAAGAAGAAATAAAGTCAGAGACGTGTGTGTGTGTGTGTGTGTGTGTGTGTGGGCAGGGAGGGATGGGGGCACAGCTGGGTTTGAGGCGATGTGAGGGGGTGGAGGATTCATTTGTGTGTTTGCAGTGTGTCAGAGAGACAGAAACAGAGAAGTGGAGCAACAGAAAACACAGTGAAGGATGCAGTCACACTTTAGAGCTTTTTGTTCATAAATCTGCTCTGTCACTGACACACACACACACACACCTGTGCACGCACACACACACATATATACACACACACACACTGCTGAAAGACGGGCCGAGTGACCTGCCGAGGAGGTCTTCGCTCTGTTGCCTAGCAACCAGGCTGAGCCCCACAGTCGAGTCTACGCACGCACAAGCGACAAGCGAACAACGCCCCGTTTTTTTGTCTGACAGACGGCGATAGCAGCGAATCAGAGCCGGTCCAAAAAAGACTCCAGCGACGGACTGCCAGGACGACAGCAGGCCGACAGTTTGACAACAACAGGAGCATCAGGAAGTTCCTGATGACCAAACCACAGATGGACACATTTGTATAATAATCAACGCTCAGTAAAACGTCACAACGGTTTAACCGCAATCACGATCAAAACTTTCCCATCGTCCTCTGAGCTGGAGATGTCAGGAGTTTCTAACAATGATGACATCTACCACTTGGCGTTCAATTTAAATTTGTGACGGACATCGTTTGTGTGACCAACATAAGGCGATAATAAAAAAGGAAGTGGACCGCATCATTAGAAACACATCGATTACTTGAGTCTGACAGTAATCAAATAAGAACAATTTTTCATGAGTCTATAGAATCTCTACAGTTTTATATTTGGGGAAATCAGACATTGACTTTACGAGATCAGGAGACAAACGTGTATAAAATAATGTTGATTGCAAGCAAAAAAGCAATTACCAGAAAGTGGATGAAAAAGGAGGAACCTAAGATTGAGGACTGGGTGGAGGTTATACATAATATTTATGTGATGGAAAAATTAACTTTCTCCGTGAGACTGGAGGAGGACAGATTTAAAAGAATATGGAAAAATTGGAGTAGAGTACATAAAATCAATTAGATCTGACTTTATCTGAGATGACCATCATTAGAAGGAAAAGTACCCTGGTTCGTAGCTACAGAAGTTGAAAAGTTATGGGGTTTTTTTGTTTTATTTTTTATTATAATTATTTTTATTGTTTTTTGGCTTATTTTTATTCCTAAAATTTTGCAACACTGGAACAAATTGCTGTTTGATTAGTCATAATTTTTGGATGACTACTATCTCAGTTGCACAATTTCATTGGAGTGAATAAAAATGTAAAGTTAATTTATATCTGATCCAAGATGAATGATGGCAAGTGTAATCTGAAGATGTATTATTGGAGGGGTTTGATTTATGTAAACCAGATGTATGCAAAATGTTTGTTAAAATGTTCAATAAAAAGAAAGTTAAAAAAATAAAAATTTAAAAAAGAATCTCTACAGTGAGAAACAGCACGACGGGCAGTTCTTCAGCTATTATTATTGTTTTGAATACACTTATTGTACACATACTGCTGCTGATCTGTTACACGCCACTACTGTCCTCTCCCATTTCATTCTGTAATGCTGGATTGCAATAAGAATGGACGCCAATATTATTGGACGCAAAAAAGTCGCAGATTTACGAGAAAAAAGAGGAAAAAAAAAAAAATACTTCTTTCACCACTTTAACCCTTAATAGGGCACTCATTGAAATACTTGCAAATTCCAAATTTCAACCCTAGAGAATATTGGAGGATATTACATACTGCCAGAATGTGTAAAAAAAAACATACGAAAATAATATTTTGAGAAAAAAGTTTACGAGATTAAAGTGGCAAATCTACGAGAAAAAAATCTTAGATTTATGAGATTTAAAGTGGTGAATCTGGGAGAAAAAAGTTGCTTTTTTCCCCACTTTTTTCTTGTGAATCTGCAACTTTTTCGCACAGATTTGCCACTTTAATCTAGTAAATTTGCAACTTTTTCTGTTGCAGAATCAGTATAAATGTTCTAAAGTGAAATGCCGGCAGAGCTCGTTACATCACTTTTGCAGAAACGCAGCATGAAAAGGTCTTATGTGTGAGATTCTTTATAGTCTGGCGACCTGTCCAAAAACATGCGCAGATTTATGAGATTTAAAGTGGTGAATCTGGGAGAAAAAGTTGCTTTTTTCCCACTTTTTTCTCGTGAATCTGCGACTTTTTTCGCACAGATTCACCACTTTAAATCTCATAAATCTGCACATTTTTTTCTTGTAAATTTGCCACTTTAATCTCGTAAACTTTATTCTCAAAATATTATTTTCGTATGTTTTTTTTACACATTCTGGCTGTATGTAATATCCTCCAATATTCTCTAGGGTTGAAATTTGGAATTTGCAAGTATTTCAATGAGTGTCCTATTAAGGGTTAAAGATCATTTGAACACTTTCATATATTGCTGATTTATTTACATAAAATCTTATTCTGTAAAGTAACCAATTATGATATCAAGTATATGTAGTGGAATAAAAACTGCGATATTTATAAGTGGTGAAACTGGGAGAAAAAAGTAGCTTTTTCCCCACTTTTTTCTCGTAAATCTGCAACTTTTTTCACGCAGATTTGCCACTTTAAATCTCTTATATCTGCATTTTTTTCTTGTAGATTTGCCACTTTAATCTAGTAAATTTGCAACTTTTTTCTCGAAATATTACCTGAAGTTACCAAATATAGTTCTGTCCAGGGTGTAACCCCAATATGTTATTCTTCCACAAGTAAGTCAGAGGGCTACATGGGCCTTTACCAGCCTTTTACCATCCAGTGGAATCTAACTGTGGCTTTTGTTGTAGTTTTGTTGCTCAGTCGGTTCCCAAGAATTTCTCCACCCACCCACAGTTTTTGCCCTGGGAAGCTGAAATTGGGCATTTAGCGAGGTCAAGTGATTGTGATCTTGTGTGTGTAAATGCATGCCCAAACATGGCTGCAGCTAGGAATTAATGCTTGTTCAATACTAAAAGGAAGACAAAAAAAATCCTTCAGAAATTGTCCTTTAGCACCAAATCGTGTGAGTGGGTGGACTGCTTTATGTGTTTGCCGACTCAGCATTCAGGAGAAATCTGGCCACTCAAACAATAAGATACAATGTAAATAAACTGGCAACTGTAGTTTGAAAGCAATGAACAAGGACAATGGGCCTCCAGAAGATTTTTGTATTTTAATATCAACTTTCTCATACTTTTATAATTTTATATATTTACAGTTCTGCATCACTTGAAAATAGTTTTTGCCCCAAAGAGAAAATAAAAAATATTAGAAAATGCTGCAAGTTCTGCTTAACCCTTTATCAGGCAAAGAACTATATTTAGTAACTTCAGGTAATATTTAGAGAAAAAAGTTGCAAATTTAGTAGATTAAAGTGGCAAATCTACAAGAAAAAAAGTTGCAGATGTAAGAGATTTAAAGTGGCAAATCTGCGCGAAAAAAGTTGCAGATTTATGAGAAAAAAGTGGAAAAAAAGCAACTTTTTTCTCCCAGATTCACCACTTTAACCCTTAATAGGGCACTCATTGAAATACTTGCAAATTCCAAATTTCAACCCTAGAGAATATTGGAGGATATTACATACAGCCAGAATGTGTAAAAAAAAGAAACATACGAAAATAATATTTTGAGAAAAAAAGTTTACGAGATTAAAGTGGCAAATCTATGAGAAAAAAATGTGCAGATTTATGAGATTTAAAGTGGTGAATCTGGGAGAAAAAAGTAGCTTTTTCCCCACTTTTTTCTCTTAAATCTGCAACTTTTTTCTTGTAGATTTGCCACTTTAATCTAGTAAATTTGCAACTTTTTTCTCTAAATATTACCTGAAGTTACCAAATATAGTTCTTTGCCTGATAAAGGGTTAATCTCATGTGCAAGCCTCTCAAGAATGCATAATGTATGTAGGAGCAGTTCTTGCATGAGAAGGACCTGAAAAACTAGAAAACAAGCTGAAACCTGAAACAAAGACTTCTCAAACCAGACATAACCGTTTCCACTAACTTGCACAGACTCTTTAGACTTTGAGAGTCAAGAATCAGCACAAATCTTAAAATATTTCTCTACAGTGAAGAGAACTGATGAGCAGCACCGGCTAACTCTGTGCTTTAAAATATGTTCAATGCTTGTCCCGTGCCCTGGGTCGGTTGAGTTCATATTGACAGTTGTCAGCAAATAAATGACTGCTGATTAATCAGAGTTAAGCAAATATATGTCTGTTTACACTGGTAAAGCTGAAACAACTTAAGTAAGCTCATTAACTAGATTATCAACAGCAATGATGAATTCATTTACCAATTTCAGTCAAAAATCTGAAAAAAAAAAGGTTTTACTGTATCTTTGTGAATTACATACTTTTGAGTTTGAAGTTTTTGGACTGCAGACAAGAGAAGAAATAAATAAAATCTTCCTAAAAATAAAAAATTACACCCTAAACCCTAAATATTAGTTGCAGTCCAACCGAGTAGAATATAGAATGGGCCTCATGCAAGAACAATTCATAGTCTTATCTTAACTTTTGCTTACTTTGTCATTTATAACGTATTTTAAAAACACTTCAAAGTAATAAATACATTTTCAATTCATTAGTGCAAACTGCATGATCACTAAAACAGGTCGGTAAATTGTCTTTATGTCAAAAAGAAAATTCAAAACATGAGAAAACTGGTGAATGCGAAAAGTTCACTCGTACAAGCCTCTTAAGCCTTTATCAGGAAAAGAACTATATTTGGTAACTTCGGGTAGTATTTTGAAGAAAAAAGTTGCAAATTTACTAGATTAAAGTGGCAAATCTACAAGAAAAAAGTTGCAGATTTACGAGAAAAAAGTGGGGAAAAAAGCAACTTTTTTCTCCCAGATTCACCACTTTAAATCTCATAAATCTGCAAAAAAATTTCTCGTAGATTTGCTACTTTAATCTCGTAAACTTTTTTTTCAAAATATTATTTTCGTATGTTTTTTTTTTTACACATTCTGGCAGTATGTAATATCCTCCAATATTCTCTAGGGGTGAAATTTGGAATTTGCAAGTATTTCAATGAGTGCCCTATTAAGGGTTAAAGTGGTGAATCTGGGAGAAAAAAAAAGCTTTTTTCCCACTTTTTTCTCGTAAATCTGCAACTTTTTTCGCACAGATTTGCCACTTTAATCTAGTAAATTTGCAACTTTTTTCTCGAAATGTTACCTGAAGTTACCAAATATAGTTCTTTGCCTGATAAAGGGTTAAGAATGAATCCATTGGTCTGAGTGGTTCTTGTGGGCCTACTTGTTTCCCAAAATGTGTAATTTATTGTGGTGAGTTCATTTCATCTCACAACATTCTGTGTCGTTTTCAGACATATTAACATCCATTTTCAGAGCTCTGCTGCCAGAAAGATCTGTCCACTTTAAAATTCACTGTGAAGGAGCTCAGTGAGGAGCAGGCAAACTCCAAAATATGTGTTTGTTTTCTCGGCCAGTGTGTCACAAACGTATCTTTGCAATCAATATCTTTAGACTAGCTGGCCTGTTGTCCATTCAATAACAAAGCTAGTACTTCATCTGCTGAAGACTGAAGGTCAACCACAGCCTTGATCCAATCAATAACCATGGCACTTCAACATGGAGAAACAAGCAGCATTTTCTGGCATTCTTCCTTCTGTTGTGATGTGGACACAGAGGACACATAAACTCTCACACAGATACAAGATTGGCACATTTCATTTCTTAGTTCTGCTGAAAAGCAGATAGTATCTGTTGCCAATGCCTGGAGGGCCAGTTGGGCGTGAAGTGGAAGGATTGGTGAAGATCACAAGCTTCCTCAACGAGACTATTCGCTCCGTTTTGGCGAAGTTATAATATCAGTTAGACGTGACACACCTGCAACTGCTCAATAAGAACACAGCGGATGATAAAACTGATTGCTTTTGAGTTCAGTTTAAGTTATATATGGCAGTAGTTGCTTTTTGTACAAAATCTCTTGGCCGTTTTATCAATCTACGTTTTGAAATGTTATTGTATCACCAATCAGATAAACATTGATTTTGACCACTTTGGTGCAGACTGAAATATCTTAACTACTGGATAGATTACCATGAAATTAGGTTCATTAACCCTTTATCAGGCAAAGAACTATATTTGGTAACTTCAGGTAATATTTCGAGAAAAAAGTTGCAAATTTACTAGATTCAAGTGGCAAATCTACAAGAAAAAAAGTTGCAGATTTAAGAGATTTAAAGTGGCAAATCTGCGCAAAAAAGGCGCAGGTTTACGAGAAAAAAGAGGAAAAAAAAAAACTTTAACCCTTAATAGTGCACTCATTGAAACACTTGCAAATTCCAAATTTCAACCCTAGAGAATATTGGAGGATATTACATACAGCCAGAATGTGTAAAAAAAAAAAACATACAAAAATAATATTTTGAGAAAAAAGTTTGAGATTAAAGTAGCAAATCTACGAAAAAAAAATGCGCAGATTTATGAAATTTAAAGTGGTGAATCTGCGAGAAAAAAAGTAGCTTTTTTCCCACTTTTTTCTTGTGAATCTGCAACTTTTTTCGCTCAGATTTGCCACTTTAAATTGCTTAAATCTGCCACTTATTTCTTGTAGATTTGCCACTTTAATATAGAAAATGTGCAACTTTTCTCGAAATATTACTTGAAGTTACCAAATATAGTTCTTTGCCTGATAAAGGGTTAATTCATGGTGCACCAATTTGTGCCTTTTGTGGCGGAAATGGCTTTATTTATGTAAAGGAAAACACAAAATCCAGGTGCCGGTTGGCCATTCAAGGTATAAAAATATAATGGAATAAATAAAAAGGCTCTCATGCATTCTGTATTGATTTTAAATATGCATCTTGTATATACAAGGTGCATCTGAAAGCACCACAAAGTCTGTCAGCACAAATTGTACACTGTGACCGCAGATCTTAATGAACAGAAATGCAATTCGCAAACAACAAAAGAAAAGCAACTATAAAAACAATGTGCTTGTCAAAGCCTGCTCACGCGTTTTAACTGGAAGCACAAGTGTGTCATTAGCTGGCGTCTAGATGAACTAAGTAAGGACACACGAACAGGTTCATCCTCAAAGTGGAGAGAGGCAACTATTTGTTTGAGTTCAGTGGAGCGAACAGCTCTGCAGTCTCATGTAAATGTCTCATCATGGCATTTCATAGAATTATGAAAATAGAAATGTATATAGGTTTAACCTTGCAGCTTATTTAAGGCCATTACAAATCTTCCAGAGAGTTTAATATGGAGAGAGTAGAAAAGAGTACTGGTAGCCTGTAAGAAGTGCCAGTACATACAAAACAGTAACAGTATGCCAAAGAGTAAAATGTAGCAGTGGCACTGCTACTGCATACTATTTTTTATTAATTCTTCTTTTCGAACCGAAAAAAATAAATAAATACATATACATATTCATACACATACTCACATAGGCACCATTAAACAGATGTACATAAACATATAAACATTTACACACATACAGTATATAAAGCCCTATACATATACATGCATCTGCCCCGTCTAAGTAATAAGATAGAAATAAGAACCAGTTAACTTAATATTCAATATGCATTTCCTGATATCATTTTGGTTCAAAAAAGAAAAGTGAGTAGGCTGAAGTATAAAATACTTATCTAGGCATCTCCCCTGATACTCAACACTTCAAAATAAGAAATTGTATCTCTATATATAGCCATTTAATGTCAAATAAATATGTATTATTATTATTTATTTACTTATTTTCTTATTAGTCAACCATAGTATATCAAACAACTTAGATCTGAGAATTTTCTATTACTCCCGCAAAGAAAACAAACGAACAAAACTACTTTAAGCACTGCCTTTAGATCATTAATCAGTAACATGCCGTTTTCCTACTATAACTTAAAACATCTGCAGTGAAAAAGGCCATTTTAGAAACCAAACATAAATTGTACCAACTATTTTAGGTTTTTTTTTTTTTATCTAAAAATAATTATTTTATCACCATTTGTTTTCAATGTGAGGGAAAAGGTAGTTTTATCTATGAAAATGAAAAAAAAAACCTGTGAAATTTCTCTCTACAACTCATCTGATATTGCAACTAAGAGGAAACTTGACCTTCTAACCCTCAAGTCCGAGCTCTAATCAGACATCTGGATCTTTTTTCTTTAGCAGGAAATTTCATGAGTGTAACTTCCTCTTTCTGCTGTCAGTGCACGCAGGAGTGCACATACATACAAATTAAGAGCAAGAAAAAAAAGAAAACAAAGCAAAGCTGCAAGCAGGAAAGAACGAAGATAAATCTTTACCTGCAGAACAGGTATTATCAAACACACCCACAACGCAACAGAAGACACCTTTGTCACACAAACACACATAAAACACACAACCTGCAAACACGCCAGAACAAGTCTACCCCACATGTCTGACATTCCTCCTGACCAAGAAGTGAGCGTTGATGATTTGTGAACCTCCCATTCATACTGAGCTGTCTCTGCACCATTCCCTTTCCTCTTGTGCTTTTTCTCTCACGTTGGGTAAAATCAAATTAAATCCAATGACTGCGTATTTAGGCTTATACATTTCAAAAGAATAAACTGTTTCACTGTTTTCTGGTGGTTCAAAGGCTGCTCAAAAGACATGTTTAAAAGGTGAATATCTTTTGGTTTTCAATAGCATTTATTTAAACTATATCTCACTGTGACGTTTGTCTTGACTACAAGTTGAAACACAGCCATCACATGCTGCTCCAGGCAACACCTAAAATGAACTTTCCAGACAAAATCTCTCCAGTTTTATCATGTTATGACCTGCAAGCCATCTGCCACAAAACATCCAAACAAACACTGACACTGACCCTGGAAACAGCAATTATGAAACGATCGAAAGCTCCAGAACACCTACACTGCAAGAAAGCCAACTTGTATTTTTTTGGCCTAAAACAGTGATTTAAGTTGGTAAAACTTGGAAATATAAACTATTGACATTTAGGGCAATAATGTAAGTTAGCACAACAAAGGAAGCCAGTTGTCTGCTCAAACACAAGTTGGTGAGTTGTTGTTACTTATATCTTTAAGTTGGGGTTCACAACAAGGGACAATAGTTCTGATAACTCTTATTTCTTTGTTGTGAAATTTGGTCATTAGCGAATGCTAGCGGCTAACTGATGCTAGCGGCTAACTGATGCTAGCGGCGCTGCTTGTTACAGCTACAAGAGTAGCCATTAGCGTATCAATGCTAACTCAAAATTGTGGTCGCAACATTAGCTGACATTTCATAGCGGCGTTACAATCGTGCCAGAGAAATTCAGAGTGGAGCAAACTCAAAAACAAAACTTAAAATATTTAGTTTAATTGTCCAACTGAAAATTTTATCAAAGTTTGTTGCCTTGAAATTTTGAGTTCACCCAACTTTTCTTTTCTTGCAGTGTACTAATGGACTCTGAGTTGAGATTGTTTCACAATTGCCGTTTGAACTTTTAATCTCAACTCCTAGGCAAACCTGGATGAGAACTCCTTAAAATGCAGAACAGCTACTTACAAACCTCGAGGTGACATTGTTTTACTAATCAAATCTTCATAATTTCTTGTTACCTATAATGACTCTCAAATTGGGTAAAATTAAGGGGAAGAAAACACAATAAAACACCAAAGGAGGCTCATTTTACGAATATACATGCCTCTGGTGATTCACACCTCTAATGTTTATCATGTCGACGGAAAACCAGCAGACTAACTGGGAAAAGGCAATATTTCAATCATTTGGACGATGCTTAATGCTTAAAGCTGATTTCTACACATTGAAGTGAAGCTGGAACAAACCATAGAGTCTGTTCTGCTAAAATGGAATATGGGGCATTTATTTAGCATGTGCTTATTTCATATTAACCACTTGTTTATTGAATAACCAGAAAATATGCTAAATCAGGATATGAAATTATCTTTGTCGGGATACATGCGAAGATAGAACCAGGTCAATAATTTACCGCCAACTGCAGTTAATGGACAAAGTTCCCGTCTACCCGTCTGAGAGACGATGTTGCATGCATCTAGGGATGGGTACCTTTCACATTTGAACCAATACGGTACCGATACCCGGTACCTGGGAATCAGTATCAATACTCAACAAAATATAAACTTTAAAAAATATATCCAAACAATATAAAATCCAGGATGAGCAGTGCTTTATTGTTGAGTGAACGTGCATTTTGTAACATGAAGGTTGCAGCGTTAGCAAAGAATGCAGAGGAACGCTCTCAGGTTGCAAGTGTACGGAGGAAAAAAAAAAATAGTTGCAAGTGCACGTGTGATTTGTTGTGATGACGTCGTAGCTGTGCGGCGCAGCGCCGGACAGACAGTATTGTGGGCGTGGCATGGATGGAATAAACAAAGTTGAGTCGGGCTGCTCTGTGCACATATCAAGGATGACGCAGGAGTCCGAGGGATTTAATTTCAGCGAGGCAGTTTGGAGTAAAGTGGCAGGTAATATTCCTGAGTTGAAGAGCGGAGTATTAGCGGAGGACCAGAGATGTAGCAGCTAGCTGCTAGCTGTTAATGACCGGTCTACAGAAGAATGGAGAGAGCAAACGGAGTAAGGAAGGTCCGATCTCGAGGCAGACGAAGGCCAAGCCCGGGTAGAGACATTGGAGAGATAGCAGCTGGCGGCTAGCAGGCCTAGAGCCAGCTGTTCGTCTCTGCGCCGGGGTGGAAGAGGGCAGCAGCTAGTGGCCGCGGTGAGCAGACAGGACCAGACGAGGAGGTAAATAAAACAATAAAAAACAGTGCGATCGTCAGCACGCTTGTTAATCAAAGACGTTAAATGAAAACAGGTTGAAATCAATGATCAGTTTAAAGGTAACGCCGTTTAGGTAACGAAACATGGTACCATTTGAATTTACATGAATCGGTACTCTGTAGTACCGACGGAATTCGGTCGGTACCTATAAAAGTACCGAATTCGGTACCCATCCCTACATGCATCATATGCAGCCACTTCCTAACCACACAAGCTAGTTTAGCTGTGAGTGTGTCTCTGCGTTAGTATGACTGCAGATTTCACCCACCAGTCCTCATCAATACAGTGGGGTGTAATTGTCATGTAGCTGTCCGTTTCAAGCACCACTTGGAGTGTTTTCACACCTACATGGATCAGTTAATGAATTTGTAAACTTGGAGCGGTTGCCCCTTGGTTCGGTTTCTTTTCACACAAAGAAAAATCCAACCGCAAAAAAAAAAATGCATCACTACAAACGACTGACAGCGTTGATTTCAGTGATTAGTCAGATATGTCTGGGGTGGAAGCAAAAACGTTAATACAAGAAGAAGAATGTTCTTGACTAGTGCATACTTCTTCTTTTGCTTTGCAATTCTCTGACAAGCTGCTCCTACTTTTATGCAACTTGCTATAGTTTGAATGCTCTGCAATCTCCCAGAGCGCAAAGCACACCTGGCTATGAGACGTTTAGCTGTTACTTGTGAAAAACAGAAGGTTTTTGGGTCAGACTGAGGTTGGATCACATTCACTTTCATTTGGGACCTGACCTAGACCGCCTACACTGTAAAAAAAAAAAGATAAACAATAGCTACTAAATGAAATTGAGGCAACAGATTGCATGCAATATTATTAATTAAATCTAACTACGTTACAAGTTGAGTTAACCCTTAATAGGGCACTCATTGAAATACTTGCAAATTCCAAATTTCAACCCTAGAGAATATTGGAGGATATTACATACTGCCAGAATGTGTAAAAAAAAATATATACGAGATTAAAGTGGCAAATCTACGAGAAAAAATTTTGCAGATTTATGAGATTTAAAGTGGTGAATCTGGGAGAAAGAAGTTGCTTTTTTCCACTTTTTTCTTGTAAATCCGCGACTTTTTTCGCGCAGATTTGCCACTTTAAATCCCTTAAATCTGCAACTTTTTTTCTTGTAAATTTGCCACTTTAATCTAGTAGTTTGCAACTTTTCTCAAAATATTACCTGACTCTAACTACCAAATATAGTTATTTGCCTGATAAAGGGTTAATAACAACTTAACAGGAAGTGCCTGTCAATTACAAAGGACTAATTCTATTGTGTTGGATTCATTCAAAATTCTCTTGATTTAGAATAACATACACATAAAGATTATATTTAATGTGGTCAAAATAAGTAGATTCTATCTCAAACATTTTATATTAAAGCTACTTAAACAACTGCCTCAAAATCAAGGACGCATTTATATTTAATACATTTTATCAAATATATTAAGTAAAATGAAATGACTAAAGAATAATTTATTACAGTGTATTCTTAAGGGGCCTGGTCTGGTTATTTTGGTCCACACCAGAGTGTGATTCCTGTGTTCACACCTGCCCAAACTAATCACACAAAGGGGGGAACAACAAACCAGAGTGAGTGAACAAATCGTAGTGAATCATTTTTTGCAAGTGTGGTTTCGCGTAACGCCTACACGAGTTGTATTTAACCCTTTATCAGGCGAAGAACTATATTTGGTAACTTCAGTGGCTATCAAAATGGGGTCGAGAAAAAAGTTGCAAATTTACTAGATTAAAGTGGCAAATTTACTAGATTAAAGTGGCAAATCTAGAAGAAAAAAAGTTGCAGATTTACGAGATTTAAAGTGGCAAATCTGTGCGAAAAAGTTGCATATTTACGAGATTTAAAGTGGTGAATCAGTGAGAAAAGTTGCTTTTTTCCCACTTCTTTCTCATAAATCTGTAACTTTTTTCCATGCAGATTTGCTACTTTAAATCTCTTAAATCTGCTACTTTTTTTCTTGTAGATCTGCCACTTTAATCTAGTAAATTTGCAACTTTTTTCTCGAAATATTTTTATTTTTTATTATGGATATCCGCTGAAGTTACCAAATACGGTTCTTCGCCTGATAAAGGGTTAAGAAATAGATTTTGAAGCCCATCGTATTTTTACTGTGCAACGAAATGTATTATCTTTTTTTAAAAATATAACTACTGAACTAATTAAACTGGTATTCATCGGTCAAAGTTCTTGTTGGTTAAAAGGTTTAACAGTTATTTATTAACAACCCTTTGCCAAGTAAAACAGGGCTATTTTTCTTCATCATGTGAGGAGCATGTCTGATTGTGGTTAGTACAAAGTCTGCTGTCTGTAGCTGTCTGTGTCCATCCGAGAGTATGATCAAAGTTTAACAGGTGCAGCTCAACCACATTTAACCAAATTTCACAAAACTTACTTTCCATTTTATCTCCATGAGAGCTGAGCAAACACGGTCTATGAGATGTGGTTGATAGTTGTTAAAAGCTAGACTAGGAGCACTAGGGCTGCAACTAGTGATTCTTTTCAGCATCTTTTTAATCCATCAGATATTTGTTCAATTAACTGATTAATTGTTTGGTCTTTAAAATGTCAGATAATGGTGAAAAATGTCAATCAATGTTTCCCAAAGCCAAAGATGATGTCTGGTTTTGTCCATAACTCAATGATATCCAGTTCACTCTCTGAGAGCAATAAAGAAAACTGTAAATATTCACATTTAATAAGCTTTTTTTGGGCCAAAATGAAACTAACGATTATTGTCATTATCGATTAATCCACCATTTTTTCTTGATTAATGGTTTGGTCGATAAAATGTCAGCAAAAATGTACAAAGACGTCCATTTCACTCTCTATAAAGTTTAAGTTAATATCTTTAAATGTCAGTCAGAAAGCAGCATTTTTTGCCATTTCCGCAATAAACAATTAGTTTATCCACATGGATGAAGGAAGGTTTACCTGGGGCAGATAAACTCACTATTATTAAGGCTGTTATTATGATTTTCGAATTATCATTATTATCTTTTATTTTTTTCTGATTTTCAAGTTGCCTATCAATTTAGGTATAAGTATGTCTTTGTAAGAGTATTGTGATAGAGTTTAAATGCTTCTGCAAGAATGTGATTTTGATTTTATTCATATTATTTTTTTTATTTTTTAAAACCATTTCTTTTTATGTTTTGATGAAAAAACTTGACATGTTTACAAGATGTAGAGCAACATGTATGTGCTGTTTTGTTTTTCTTCAAATAAAAACTTTAATAACAAAAAACAATTCGTTGATTATCAAAATAGTTGATGATTATTTTTCTGTCGATCAACTAACTGATTAATAATTGCAACCTTACCTATAGACGCCTCTATCTTTTGACCTGACAATCACCAAATCAAAGCCTGCCGTGCAGCCTGACTGATTGATTGATTGATTGATTAATTGATTAACTCTCTACATCTTCACTGTGAACAAAGATCTCTGACTCACAACATCACAGACAACCCTGTGACCACTGTGTTGTATAAGAGGCCGTCTATGGATTTAAGAGTTCAGCTAACTGTTGGAAACCGACCACGAAACCCGACCTGACAGCGTCTCCACCTGTGCACGCCTCTGATTGGTCGGTTCCCTCTAAAGGTGCTATCAGCTCAGGTTAATTCATCACACAGCAGCTCACTGCAAGACTCACTCAAGCACATAAAGTGTTAATGTCTCTCTACCCCTCAATGCATTTCCTGTAAAACCACCAGAAGCTGCAGCCACAAGAGGAGATGAGGGGACTTTTTTTTTTTTACTGCTAATAAATTAACAACTTTGAACAACTTTTTCCCAGTAAATTAAATCTTATTATGTAAGAGCATGATGTGGAAACTTTGGTCATTTTCTTCTGAAAACCTCAGACGGTCACATGACCGGAGCAGATAAGTTTTGGTGGGTGTCTGAGACGGATCAGAGAAGTGGAGGAAGTGATACCGCAAAACACGACGTTTGCTGTGTTACTGTAGCATGCATGTGATTGAGGGGTGTCACTATGTTGCAGTGAGGGGCTCGTTTATGAAACCATTTTGTGTCTAGACACCCACGGACACATCATCACCACCCACACACACACACACAAACCCACCATTTTACCATTCCAATCAGACGTCAGTCTCAGTTTAAGGGGAGAAAAGAAAAATAAAGCTTGAGAAATCTAACTTCCTGGTCTGCCTCCCATTTCTCCTTGGCCAAAAGCAGACATCTCAGCTTTCAGCACTCCGCCGACTCTTCTACTCTTACATCTCTCTGCTGCCTCTTCAGCCGGAGCCTCTTCAGAGTGTTCTCACTCTCATTTATCACTGTTGGCAGCAAGCACCTGCTTTGAGTTTGACACCTGCCTGCCAACACCAACACGCCGTCAACAAAAGAGCCAACAGGTCACTCTTAACAGTGTGCAGACCTGCGGCCCTCAGCACAACAAACATCCACAAACAACAACACAACAACACTCCTTCAGACAGTGAACATCCGTCCACACACCCACAGACATATGCAGCAGAGGGATTTGTGAATGAGCCACTGCTCTTACCTTGGCACTGGAATCCCTGTTTCCCAAAGCCCCTGTGGACAGAAGACAAGGATGTCAGAATCTTTTGGGGGGGGAATTCATGAAGAGATGCACTGACAATGACGCATGCACACACACACACACACACACACATGCAGATATCCAATCACATATGGACACAAACATCAACACACACACAGCTGCAGCAGCAACAGTAACAGTAACAGTGGGGCCCTGTGTGTCTGTCTCCAGCTGCATTCCTCCACCAGACCTCCAGTTTCAGAGATGGTCGATGCGGTAAACGCCGAGCAGCAGCGACTGCTCTGCGGCTGCCGACAACGCATCCCCCCCCCCCCCACCCCCCATGAAAGGCCCGCTGGTGCTGTCGCATCCTGGAGAACTGGGGGAATATGGCGCATCGCGTGTTTTTGACAATGACAATGAATGAAACACTGCGGTGTCTGAACAGTGTCAGTGTGAAGGGAAGGAGGCCGATCAGAGCCGCAGCAGCAGCAAGTGAATCACCTGTGTCCTTTTACCCCCCCCCCCCCCCCCCCCCTCACACACACACACACACACACACACACACACACACGCGCGCGCGCTCACACACACACTCACCAGATGAAGTCCGTGCAGTGGCTGCAGAAGGTGGGCTGCTTGAAGAAGCGCGCGATGAACTTGTGGTTCTTCACCTCGTGCACGTTCTTCTGGCGGAGGGCTCCCTGTCGGGCGAAGCCGCGCGCGCTCTCCGGTGCCTCTCCGTCGCTGTTGGGGTCAGCCATCTTAACGAGGAAGCGGCGGCGGCGGTCCGAGAGGAACGGGGGGTGAGGAGCACGGAGACAAGAGAGGGAGAGAGACGACGACGACGGAGGAGGAGGACGGCGGAGGAGAAAGAGTAGCGGTGCAGGTACCTCCTCCTCTCCGCCCCGCTGGCCGCCTCGGTGTCGCTCGTGCTGCCGGTGTTTTGTCGGTCTGCGTCCAGCTCGCGCTGAAGCTGCTGCTGCTGCTTCCGGCGGGTCCCCGTGCCGCGCGCCTGCTTCCCTGTTTCACCAATGTGTTGCTGCCTACAACTCTCTCTCTCTCTCTCTCTCTCTCTCTCTCTCTCTCTTCTCTCTCTCTCTCTCTCTCTCTCTCTCTCTCTCTCTCTCTCTCTCTCTCTCTCTCTGATACCCAAAATTACCACATATGAGTGTGTGTGTGCGCGCGCAGTTGTTTACACACCTATGAAAGCAATCCTTGTCAACAGCAACACAAGTTAAACCACATGTACTGCATACTTTCAGTGGAGAATGACTATAGGGGACACACACAAACACACACACACACACACACACAGACACACACACACACACACACACATTCAGGACTGGATCATTAACCTGATAATGTCCCTTGGGCCCCTTGGGTCTGGGCCCCCAACCTCAGGTCCAATTGGTTATTTGAATTTGCTTACCTGCAAATTTGTTTAATGAAGCAGGTGATTAATTATTACATTTTTAATGGCTTCCACTCAATATAGTGGAAGAGTCAGCATACACGTGTGTGTGAAAATGCAAAACGAGATGTTGATGTATATCTATGGATACAGAATGAAAATCCTGATGGTTATCTTTTCTATGATTTAGTTTTCTTTTCCTTTCTTTGCTTTTCCTATGTATCAGGAACTTGTGTACATATAAGAGAAATTATGTTTTGTTTTTTAAGAAGGGAAAATATCCTATGTTGTATGTAACCTGTTGGCCTCAATAAAGATAAAATGAAAAAAGAAAAGAAAATGCAAAACGTCTAAAAAGGGAAGAACCAGCTCTATTTTGTCCATGTCTCCCATTGCGTTGCTTAATTTATGACGCCCTACACAAGCTTTCACGCGATATTTACACCTCTGTGACATTTTGCATCCAGTCTGAACGTGCCACAGGTTAAATGAGGGGACCAAATGATCCGGCTCTGTACCGCCTTCGGAGTTAGAAAAAGAGGCGTTAAATTCTAAGATGGTAAATAAAATGGGAAAAACACATTAGACCACCTTTGTTTTCTTCATTTTCAACCATTTTCCATTGTTTTCTTGCTAATAACCAAAATCATTATCAATAAAACCATGTTAAATGTCCAGATATCAGCTCTTAAATTAAACTCTTATAAGCTGTTGTTATCATTATATTTGTCCAAGCAAACGCACCTTTAGTTGTACCAGGCATTAAAATGAACAAGAAATTGAAGAAAACAATGGTCGAATAATTTTTTCCATGACTGTACATTACTTGAGTCTGACATTAATCAAATCATGTTCGGCAAAACGCAGAAAAACTTTACTTCTTCGTCTGCTACACGCCACTACTGTCCACTCCCACTTTGTTCCACAATGATTGATTACAATGTGAATGGATACCAAAATGACGCCGTTGCAGATTCTGTATGAATATCCTAATTTGAAATGAAGACAGAGCTTCGTTATGTCATTTTTTTTGCAGAAACACAGTATGAAAAGTGCCAAAGGGAGATAATGGTGCACACCACTACAACATTACAAGCCACAAACTTTCCTTCCCTTGTCTATAGCTAGTATAGCTTGTCTATTCTCAACCTTGGGGTCGGTTCCCAAATTGGGGTCGCGAGATGATTTCTGGGGGTCGGCAAATCATTTTGGAAGTCAGCTCTGTCTCCACTGTGTTAATGTATTTTAGTCTTTTTGGTAATTTAATGTCTTTTTTTTTGTCATTTTGTGGTCAATTTGTGTCTGTTTTGGTCATTTTGTTTCCTTTGTTTGGTCATTTTGGTTTTTTTTGTCATTTTGTGTCTTTTTTTGTCATTTTGTGTCTGTTTTTTGGTCATTTTGTGTCTTTTCTGGTAATTTTGTGTCTTTTTTTGGTCATTTTGTGTCTTTTCTGGTCATTTTGTGTCTTTTTTTGTCATTTTGTGTCTTTTTGGGTCATTTTGTGTCTGTTTTTTGGTCATTTTGTGTCTTTTTTTGGTAATTTTTTGTCTTTTCTGGTCATTTTGTGTCTTTTTTGGGTCATTTTGTGTCTTTTCTTACATATCACAAAATAGCAAGTTATTACTTTCCAAGGAGTCTCCGGCTTGACACACTCAGGAGGTCAGAATGGACCTTTAAACTTATAGCAAAGGACTTAGATTAAAAGTATCAACAGAATTTACAATTTAATGCACAATTTAACATGCATGCGCAGACAACATGCATGTTAAATTGGGGGTCGCGACTCAAAAAGGTTGAGAACTACTGGTCTATATCAACGCTGAAAATGCAATTTCTGAAAACCTTCTTAAGGTTTTTACAAAAGGTCAGTTTTCAGTGACCTAAAAAACAGATTGCCTGTGGTTGAAAGGCCAAGATACCTCTTAAAAAAAATGTTTTTGGTGGAAATATGTGAGATTCACAAGCACTGCTGGGTTGATGTTGTTGTCCTGTTTCTAATCATCATGCTCAGTTAAAAACCAAATGCTTCAGCATGCATGCAATTTTGGTACTTTTATTAATTGTAGATGGAATTTGCGCTACTAACACATAATGTAAACTGAGGCAGGTCTTGCATCGCATAGCTCCTGTAATGTTGTAGCCCTGATCAAATCAATCAAATCAATCAGAATGACTTTATTCATCCCCAAGGGGAAATTCAGTCAGTCTGGTAGAATCTCTGCTAGAATGAGACAACGGAGAGAGAGAGAGGAGTCGTCCACTGATGTTTTTTTGGTCCATAAAGGTTTTGTGTAGCAGTGGCGGTTCTACACAGGGGCCTCCAGGGGCCACTGCCCCTGTGAAGAAGCCTTTGGCCCCTGCTGTGGCCCCTGTGTCAAATTAATAATAAAATGATCAATTTATAACAATGAACAATGGCACAATTCTAACCTTTTTTTTGTTCAAACAATATCTCATTGGACACAAAAGGAACCCAGAATGTGAACATTGTATAATAGTTTAACTCTCTGGAGTCTTAAAGGGCTATTTTGTCCATTTTTGAATCCTTTTCATGTCTTTACGTGTCTTTGTAAGTCATTTTGTGTCTTTTTTTGGTCACTTTGTGTCTTTTTTGTAATTTTTATGTCTTCTGTGGGGTTTTTTTTGGTTATTCTGTCTTCTCATTTTGTGTATTTTTTCCTCATTTTGTGTCTTTTTATGGTAATTTTGTGTCTTTTTTTGGTCGTTTTGTGTCTTTTTATGGTCATTTTGTGTCTTTTTTGTCATTTTTATGTCTTCTGTGGGGTTTTTTTTGGTTATTCTGTCTTCTCATTTTGTGTCTTTTTATGGTAATTTTGTGTCTTTTTATGGTCATTTTGTGTCTTTTTTGTCATTTTTATGTCTTCTGTGGGGTTTTTTTTGGTTATTCTGTCTTCTCATTTTGTGTCTTTTTATGGTAATTTTGTGTCTTTTTTGTCATTTTTATGTCTTCTGTGGGTTTTTTTTGGTTATTCTGTCTTCTCATTTTGTGTATTTTTTCCTCATTTTGTGTCTTTTTATGGTAATTTTGTGTCTTTTAATGGTAATTTTGTGTCTTTTTTTGGTCATTTTGTGTCTTTTTTGTCATTTTTATGTCTTCTGTGGGTTTTTTTTGGTTATTCTGTCTTCTCATTTTGTGTATTTTTTCCTAATTTTGTGTCTTTTTATGGTAATTTTGTGTCTTTTTTGTCATTTTTATGTCTACTGTGGTTTTTTTTGGTTATTCTGTCTTCTCATTTTGTGCCTTTTTTTGGTCATTTTGTGTCTTTTTCAAGACATTCAAAGATTTTGAGTACTTAAATATTATCTTTGCCATTTTTTAATGGGTTAATGTGCCCCTCTGATTAAACACTGGCCCCTCCTTGGACCCCACAGTAGAATTGGTCTAGAACTGCCACTGGATCCGGGTATTTCAGGATGGACTCCAACATCTTGACAGGTCATCTCTCCACCACCTCCTCCAGTGGCTCCAACCTGGCTCCAACCACAGAACCAGCTCTGTAGACCAGAACCAGCTCTTTAAACCAAAACCAGCTCTTTAGACCAGAACCAGCTCTGTAGACCAGAACCAGCTCTTTAGACGAGAACCAGCTCTTTAGACCAGAACCAGCTCTGTAGACCAGAACCAGCTCTTTAGACGAGAACCAGCTCTATAGACCAGAACCAGCTCTTCAGACCAGAACCAGCTCTTCAGACCAGAATCAGCTCTTTAGACCAGAACCAGTTCTTTAGACCAGAACCAGCTCTGTACATCAGAACAAGCTCTTTAGACCAGAACCAGCTCTTCAGACCAGAACCAGCTCTTTAGACTAGAACCAGCTCTGTAGACCAGAACAAGCTCTGTATACCAGAACCAGCTCTTTAGACCAGAACCAGCTCTGTAGACCAGAACCAGCTCTATAGACCAGAACCAGCTCTTGAGACCAGAACCAATTCTTTAGACCAGAACCAGCTCTGTAGACCAGAACCAGTTCTTTAGACCAGAACCAGCTCTGTAGACCAGAACCAGCACTGTAGATCAGAACAAGCTCTTTAGACCAGAACCAGATCTTTAGACCAGAACAAGCTCTTTAGACTAGAACCAGTTCTTTAGACCAGAACCAGCTCTTTAGACCAGAACCAGCCCTGTAGACCAGAACCAGCTCTTTATACCAGAACCAGCCCTGTAGACCAGAACCAGCTCTTTAAACTAGAACCAGCTCTGTAGACCAGAACCAGCTCTTTAGACCAGAACCAGCTCTATAGACCAGAACCAGCTCTGTAGACCAGAACCAACTCTTTTGATCAGAACCAGCTCTTTAGACCACAACCAACTCTTTTGATCAGAACCAGCTCTTTAGACCAGAACCAGCTCTGTAGACCAGAACCAGCTCTTTAGACTAGAACCAGCTCTGTAGACCAGAACCAGCTCTGTAGACCAGAACCAGCTCTTTATTGTTTATTGTATCCTTTGGATCCCCATTAGTCTTCATAGAGATGAAGACTATTCTTCCTGGGGTCCACATTAAATCAAACAATTATTACACAATTACATCATTACAGCATTTATACAGAGAATAACATGAAGTCATTCATCCTAACATGATTATAGTATATATTAAGTAGTACAAGACATGATTATAAAAAGAGTTACATGATTATAGAAGAGTATACGACCAGAACCAGCTCTGTAGACCAGAACCAGCTCTGTAGACCAGAGACTACACTCACAGTATTCTTTCTGAGTCTTCACCAGTATCTCCAGTTCATCAGTCTTGTTGGGCAGAGAGTTGACAGTCCCCATGATGGCTGACAGCAGAAAAGGCTGATATCTCCATTTCCGAGCCTTAACTTTTGCACCAGCACGGCAACCACGAAAACACCTCTTCAACTCAGCTGGAATAGGGTGATGGTGTCCTCCAGACTTGCTCCGTTTCAATGAAAGAAGCTCCTCTCTTGAATAAACTCTTCTCTCCACAAAAGTAAAAGATATTATAAAAAAATACATAAAACTTAGCAAATTTATGCAAAAACGGAGAGCTACCAAACTTTGCTGCTCCTCCATGAAGCGCATTCTGGAATTAAAGGAATGTGGATGATCAGAGGAGTATTGTACTAGTACACTTGTACTAGTACTACTTAACCTCTGGCATTTAAGTACATTTATTTACTAATTAAACAGCCTTTTATAAAGTCTTATTAGAGATTGTTTTGAACTAGATCAGTGGTTTTGTAGCCTAAATTCAATGCAACTGCAGCCTTTATTTTACAACCACAAACCATACATGTATGTATAATGATGCATGCATTATTTTCCAAAAAACCCCGATATTGGTTTTGACCAAAGGCTCATATTGTGAAGTTGAGTGCAGTTAGAGGCACTGATTATAAAACAAGTGCTGCGACCGCATGACAACATTAACCACATGTTTAAAATAGCAATTGTTACATTTAAATGAGGACATGATGATCTCCTGCTAACAGTAGCAGACACTCATTTTGGCAATACAGTTGTGAGTTATACTGCATTAATAGTGTAAAGTTGTCAAAAAATTCCACAGCACATGTGCGTCTCTGCCATAACCGATTATCTGAACTCAGGTTGTTGGAGCCAATCCAATGGAGTGGTTCTACACAGGGGCCTCCAGGGGCCACTGCCCCTGTGAAGAAGCCTTTGGCCCCTGCTGTGGCCCCTGTGTTAAATTAATAATAAAATGATCAATTTATAACGATGAACGACGGAACAATTCTTACCTATTTTTTTGTTCAAACAATATCTCATTGTACACAAAAGGAACCCAGAATGTATTGTATGTAATTGTATAATAGTTTAACTCTATTGAGTCTTATTGGGCTATTTTGTCCATTTTTGAATCCTTTTCATGTCTTTACGTGTCTTTGTAAGTCATTTTGTGTCTTTTTTTGGTAATTTTGTGTCTTTTTATGGTCATTTTGTGTCTTTTTTGTCATTTTTATGTCTTCTGTGGGGTTTTTTTGGTTATTCTGTCTTCTCATTTTGTGTCTTTTTTCCTAATTTTGGCAATACAGTTGTGAGTTATACTGCATTAATAGTGTGAAGTTGTCAAAAAATTCCACAGCACATGTGCGTCTCTGCCATAACCGATTATCTGAACTCAGGTTGTTGGAGCCAATCCCAGCTGACACTGGGCGTGAGGGCAGGACTATCTGTCAATCTAGTGGCTGGGTGTCCCTCTGTTATAAAATTTAGATTACAGTTTGTGTCTTTAATTTGTCAGGGTTGGTTATCAGTGGCGGAAGGGGGGGGGCCTCCATGGTTGAAAAAGCGCGCTAAAGTGCCTCTAGAGTGGTGAAAACGAGAGGAAGTACCTTATTGGCTGCCCTTTAAACGTGCAAAATATGATTGGGTGCCCTCTAGGGTGCCCCTTCATACAATAAATTATGATGATGTGCCCTCTAGTGCAAGAAAATTTGATAACGTGCCTTAATGAGAGCCCTTCTAGTGCCCTTTTTCCTGTTTGGTGCCTCCGTGGTTGAAAAAGCGCGCGAAAGTGCCCTCTAGAGCAGCTGTTCTCAACCTTTTTGAGTCGCGACCCCCAATTTAACATGTATGTTGTCCGCGACCCCCGCTCACTGAACAGAATCTCACATGCACAGTTCAGATCACCCCAAAAAGAAAAAATGACCTAAAAAAGGAAACAAAATGACCATAAAAGACACAAAATGACTAAAAAAAGACACAAAATTACCAAAAAAAGACACAAATTGACCACAAAATGATAAAAAAAAGACACAAAATTACAAAAAAAAGACACAAAATTACCAAAAAAGACACAAAATGACTAAAAAAAGACACAAAATGACCAAAAAAAGACACAAAATTACCAAAAAAGACACAAAATGACAATAAAGACACAAAATTACCAAAAAAAAGACACAAATTGACCACAAAATTACCAAAAAAAGACACAAAATTACCAAAAAAGACACAAAATTACCAAAATAAGAAACAAAATTACCAAAAAAAGTCACAAATTGACCACAAAATGATTTAAAAAAAAAAAACACACAAAATGACCAAAAAACACAAAATAACCCAAAAAAAGACATTAAGTGACCAAAAAGACTATAACACATTAACACATGAACACTTTAACACAGTGGAGACAGAGCTGACTTCCAAAATGATTTGGTGACCCCCAGAAATCATCTCGCGACCCCAATTGGGGTCCCGACCCCAAGGTTGAGAATAGCTGCTCTAGAGTGGTGAAAATGAGAGAAAGTGCCTTATTGGCTGCCCTTTACATGTGCAAAAAACTTAGGGTGCCCCTTTTGATGATGATGTGCCCTCTAGAGATTCTATCGGACCCCCCTAGATGGTTTAGTTTGATACTTTTAATTGTCAGTACCATATCATTAATTACTTTGATCTGGATCTCCTTTTAACTTAATGCTAATATTTCATCATACATGATGCATCAGAGCTTTTTGCTGCTGGTGGAGTCCATGTTGTGCAGAATGGGCCCTTTTTATTTTTTCGCCCTTCTACCAGTCTCAGTCCGCCACTGTTGGTTATGTTATGTGTAGGAGTTAATGTGTGAATGAGAGAAATTAATATTTGAACCTGTTATATTGCAGGTTTTAATGTGAGAAAGGGGCTCAAAGAGATGTTCATCATCTGTCACCTTCCCACAACTCCAACCAAATCCTACTGTATTTATTTCATGAAAAATATATATATATATTACACAGATAATGGCAGAAATCTAGCAAAAAGTTTATGTGATGCATCAAACACACTTTTGGAAGGAGGAACAAACAGATTAAAATAAAATGTACTTATCTATAGAATTTATTTTATTGATCTATTTTTATTTTTATTTTTTTACCGTGTATGTATATATATATTTTAAGTTTCTTATTTGCACCAATGGGAGTTGCACTCCAAATTTCGTTGTATATATACAATGACATAAGGCTATTCTATTCTAGAAATTGCTCTGTCTTTTTTCAGATGACTAATATATTTTTTACATTTTTTACAAATATATTTGGTATATTTCACTAATTTGTTTTGGATATTTCACTTATGTTTTCCGTATATTTTTACTAAAGTATTTTTTGTATATTTAACAAATATTTTTTAATGTTTTACTACATTTTTATTTTTATTTTACATTTCATATATTTAACTGATTTTTTTGGATACTCATTTTTGGATATTTTATTTTAAAAAAAGTCTAATCTTTTACGAAAACATTTTCAGATTTTTTTGGGATATCTATATATTATATATTTTTGGGACATTTAAATATTCCTAAAATATCTCAAAAGAAATACCATTAAAGCATTCAACAAAAATGAGATTAACAATAGAATAAACAGCACAAAAAAACTATGATGAAACAAAAACAAACCACAAAGTATTTGTAGTTGTTGTGAAAGTTGTCATTTTTCTGAGGAATTTAATATTCCACCTAAAATAAAGGAGTTCATGGAGCGGCTTGAATAAAATATGGTCAAACAATAAATAAACAAATATTTATAAATATATTATAAATATAAAATAATAAAAATAATATAAAATAAAATAAATAATTAAATGAATGAATAATCTAAACTGTGGTAAAGGTGAGATAGAAATGGCCCTGAGAAAAGTTATTTCAAACTATCAGAATTTGTTTCAAATGGAAAAAATCTCCTGAGATGGAAGAAACTAACAAAAAGACTGAAAAAAAATAATAACTGACAGAGAAACTCAAAAAGAAGAAGTAGTTCAACATGTCAACTGGTTGGGAAAGAGGGTCAAAGGTCACAGATTATCAAACCCCTTGAGGAAAACTTGTGATATTTTGCAATATAAATAAATGTACTTTTACTACAAGTTGTTCTTTTTTTTCACTCCAGTCAAACTCACAGTCTTTTTCTGAGAATACACACTTCCTCTTTATCGCTGAAGAGCTGATGGTGCATTTTATTTTATTAACGATATAGTATGGTAAGTTTTTTTTTTTTTTCAAGGCCACAGAAAATTAGCACATCCTTTTGAGATGGTTGGAGAAAACTGTAACATACTTCAAGCTTTGCAAGTTTTTATGTACGTGACCGAATCCTGCAGAAAGGGGATGTTCTCAGCGGTTTGTAAGTCTGGAAAAAACCTGTTGGAAATCTGTTTTTAAGGTTATAATAGTTTTGGATTTTTCATTAGTTTTAGTTTTAATTTCGTTGTGAATTTTTGTCTTGAATTTTGAATTTTAGTTAGTTTTTAGAGTTAGTTTTCTAGTTTTAGTTTAGTTTTTAGTTTTTGAAAATGCTTAGTTTTAGTTTAGTTTTTATCAGTTTTAGTGTTAGTTTTAGTTTTTTTGTAATGGCCTATGTGTTGGTGCCAGATTCAAAGAGGTCATAATACATTTAGTCTTTATTTCCTTTGGTTTATCATCTCAGCCCCAATAAGTTTATTAACTCTTACAGTTCTGGGTGTTTTGTATTTTGGTTGGAGTGTAAACATCCCAGTCTCAGTAAACATATTCACCATGTGTTGCATGTTCAAATAGAAACACTGAATTATGAATGAAAAAAGTTGACAAAAACGAAAACTAAGGACATTTTCACTATAATTTTAGTTAGTTTTAGTTAGTTTTGTAACCACGCAATACAGTTTCAGTTAGTTATCGTTTTTTTTTTAAAACTCTAGTTTTTATTTTTATTTCAGTTAACGAAAATGTTTTTTCAATTCTAGTTTTCGTTATGTCGTTAGTTTTCGTTAACTATAATAACCTTGCTGCTGACACAAAAATTGTTATTTCATTTTAAACTTGCTTGTTCACAAATGATCTTAAGCAGTGGCGGTTCTACACAGGGGCCTCCAGGGGCCACTGCCCCTGTGAAGAAGCCTTTGGCCCCTGCTGTGGCCCCTGTGTCAAATTAATAATAAAATGATCAATTTATAACGATGAACGACGGAACATTTCTTACCTATTTTTTTGTTCAAACAATATCTCATTGTACACAAAAGGAACCCATAATGTGTACATTGTATAATAGTTTAATTATGCAATAAAAGCTAAATATAAAGATCATTCTCACTGTGCTGCACTTACAAAATAAAATAAAAAGTTATTGTGCACAAAAATGAGAAATGTCATTGTCGTACAAAAATAACTGTTAATGTTGGTAAGTCTCATTGCTTCAATCAATGTAGTTCTTCCAAATATGAGACTTTTAGCTAAAATAAAGGTTTTGAATGCTTAAATATAATTTTTGACAATTTTTAATGTGCCCCTCTGATTAAACACTGGCCCCTGCTTGGCCCCCACAGTAAAATTGGTCTGAAACCGCCACTGATCTTAAGAACTGAAAGCTGCTGGGAGAGATATTTTACTGAGGAACAAAAAGATTTTCTTCAATTTATTCACCTCTGTGCTATGTATGATATTGTGTTTCATGAATTAACTTCCTCACGATGGTCAAAGATTTGTTGACATGCGACTTTAACCTTAATGCCACCTTAAATACACTTTTTTAAATATGTAGATAAGAGAAAGCTCTGGCCTTCACATGCAAAATGTCACTCAAAGTGAGTAAAAAAAATGCAAAGTGGCCACAAAGAGACACAAAGAGACATAAAGCCACTTCAAAGACACATAAAATGACCACAAAAGATGCAAAATGACCACAAAGAGACTCAAACAAAAAACACTCAAAATTACTATAATTAGACACAAAACAATCAACAACAAAAAAAACACTCAAATGCCAAAAAGAGACAAAAAAATGACTTAAAATGACTACAAAGAGACACAAAATGGTAGGGAAAAAAGGGGCACAAATGCCTACATAGGGATACAAAATGACCAAATTTTTCAAGATGAAAACAAAAAACAAGACTCATAATTACTACAATGACACACAAAACCACCAAAAAAAGGACACAAATTATTATAATGATCCAAAAAGTTGTTTTTTTAATCACTCAGAATAAATACAAAGACACGAAACAACCAAGTGAAGACACAAAATGGCAACAACAAAAAAAGGACACAAAACAATGACTACAAAAAGACACAAAGCGACTACAAAATATCCAAACAAAAGGCTGCATGATGACACAAAGAGATAAGAAACAAGAAAAACAAAAAATAGGTAAAACCCCCACAAAATTTGCGTGTCTTTTTGCTTTGTAGAACAGGTGCTGGGGCCTTTTGCACGTCTGTCCCCAGGGACACATTTTTTAAAAATAATCTGTCCATGAGGCATGACTCTCAGACTTCAGACCAATTATTAACACTAAAAGATTTTGTCAATTACCTTTAGACCAAAAATGTGAGTTATGACGGTAGAACTGAAAATTTCTCTATTTCTCTATAGTGTCTTTTATCTTTTAGGATGTGTTTTGTTTGTAGCCTATTAACTGATTATCATGGCATTGCTTTGTTGAAGTACCTTTATTTCATACTGGAAATGTTCTGAATAATATGCTGCTATGCAACTTATAAACTTATATAAAGTATTACTTATCATAATAAAAAGAAAACTGGTAAAGTAACTGTAACTGTAATTACATAAAGTGACCTGTGTGTGTGTGTGTGTGTGTGTGTGTGTGTGTGCGTGCGTGCGTGTATCTGTAACTGTAATCACATAAAGTGACCTGTGTGTGTGTGTGTGTGTGTGTGTGTGTGCGTGCGTGCGTGTATCTGTAACTGTAATCACATAAAGTGACCTGTGTGTGTGTGTGTGTGTGTGCGTGTATCTGTAACTGTAATCACATAAAGTGACCTGTGTGTGTGTGTGTGTGTGTGTGTGTGTGTGCGTGCGTGCGTGTATCTGTAACTGTAATCACATAAAGTGACCTGTGTGTGTGTGTGTGTGTGTGTGTGTGTGCGTGCGTGTATCTGTAACTGTAATCACATAAAGTGACCTGTGTGTGTGTGTGTGTGTGTGCGTGCGTGTATCTGTAACTGTAATCACATAAAGTGACCTGTGTGTGTGTGTGTGTGTGTGTGTGTGCGTGTATCTGTAACTGCAATCACATAAAGTGACCTGTGTGTGTGTGTGTGTGTGTGTGTGTGTGTGTGTGTGTGTGTGTGTGTGTGTACATGCGTGCGTGTATCTGTAACTGTAATCACAAAAAGTGACCTCTGTATGTGTGTGTGTGTGTGTGTGTGTGTGTGTGTGTGTGCGTCCGTCCGTCCGTCCGTTTGTGTGTGTGTGTGTGTGTGTATGTGTGTGTCTGGTTCTCTCTTTCTGTGAGAGATACATCAAAGGATCAAAGGCTTTGAGGTCGACCAATCAGAGCAGAGCAATCAACGGAATTAACTGCTGCTGTAGAATGTTCCAGCACAATCACAGCAGCTAGAGGTGGGCAGACTGGAATTTCTGGCCTCGAACAGAAAGCATTTTTGGAAAAACCATAATACCTATCATTGATCCAACATCACTTTGAACGTCCTGAGTTCTTCCTGAACGTCTACATATGTTTTTTGTGAAGAAAAATGAAGAAATAGCTTTGTAAGAGCGATCTGAAAAACTGTTAAATATGCTTCTCTACAGAAATCTTTCTGCGTTTTTAATATGGGAGTCAATGGGGCTGTTGGAGGTGTTGGTGGATCATCTGTGCGTCCTACGCCCAAACTATAACTCTGACAGCTTTACCAGAGGATTGAAATTATGCCGGAGAAGTAGACGTTCTTTTTTGCTCATTTTTTTCAGCTGTCCCATTCACTTCAATGCAAAATTTTGTGCAGTTTTTCACGACTTACGTCACGAAAAATTCATATTCCATAGGAAAAAGTAATAGCACACCAATCCCGATCAAACCGCACGTTTTGATATATAATAGTAGTTTGAAGTATAACTAGTAGCGGGACGAAATTGTGTCCGAAAGAGGAAGAAGAAAAAATCCACAGTGTAACAATAATGCTCGGTGTGATTGCCCCGTGGCCCTAATTATAGTAGCTTGATGGAAATTAGAGAGTGTGGATTGAAGAAGTCCATGCCACTAGCAGCCATTGACATCCAGGTGGGAAAGAAAATGTCTTTAAAACTTCACTTTATGACTCGAGTAGATATTTATCTGTAAAATTCAATTAAATGTTCACCTGTAATTGAAAACTGCAATGATGCATGCACAGAATTATTTCGATAGATTGTAAAAAAAAAAGAAGATAAACAATAGCTACTCCATAAAATTGAGGCAACAGATTGCACGCAATATTATTAATTAAATCTAACTACAAGTTGAGTTAATAACAACTTAACAGGAAGTGCCTGTCAACTAAAAACGGATTAATTCTATTGTGTTGGATTCATTCAAAATTCTCTTGATTTAGAATTACATACACATAAAGATTATATTTAATGTGATCAGAATAAGTAGATTCTATCTCAAACATTTTTATATTAAAGTTACTTAAACAACTGCCTCAAAATCAAGGACGCATTTATATTTAATACATTTTATCAAATATATTAAGTAAAATGAAATGACTACAGAATAATTTATTATAATTTATTTCAGTGACCATAAAAGTCTCCCCCCCATGTTGCCATATTCGGGCTCCCAGAAGACCACATCCGGTTTTCCTCTTACCAATTCGATATTTTAGCTTTTACTTCCTTACTGGCAAGACGCCATCTTATTCTTCACTGGAAGTCAACTAAAATTCTTTCACTCTCTTCACTATGCCTTTATCATTATTATTATTATTTATTTATTTGTTTATTTTCTCTCTTCTCCTGTCTTTTGGCTTCCCTTGTATTTTTGTTTATACCCTGTAGCTAAAACATATATTCACTTATTACATACAAGAACCCTCATTTCTTTATTTCTTTATTTATTTCTTTATTTATTTCTTTATTTATTCATTTGTTTATTTATTTATTCATTCATTCATTCATTCGTTTATTTATTTATATATTTATTTATTTATTCATTCATTCATTCATTTATTTTTTTAATTTATTTTTTTATTTTTTTATTAATGAATTCATTCATTCATTCATTCATTTTATTTTATTTTATTTATTTATTTTTTATTTATTTTTATTTTACTCATTTACTTTTTTGATTTGCACATTGTTTGTTTGTCGCCTGATAATTTTTCTATTGGGCCACAAATAAGAAAAATAAGAAATAAGAAAACATCCTAGGAGACAGAGCGTATGTCTTGTTCTTCATTCATCATGATGCACAGTATTTGTATTGTATCGATATCTTTACATCTTCAATTGTGATGCGGATGTGATGTGATACTCAATGTAATTATAACATTGGTTCCTGTTCTAATGTGCCTTACCTCCTAATAAAAAAAAATGTAAAAAGCAATTTTGCAGTGTAAAAAAAATACTCTGTTACAAGTACTGCAAATAAAAATGTGATATTAGTAAAAGTTCACAAGCATGAAAATATAAAGTAACAAATGTACAAGCACTACATTTTCAGAATGGTCAAATTTTTTAATTTGTTGACTTTTCTATTCTTCATATTTTCTATTTAAGCTGCTGAAGTACTTGACTTCATGTATACCTATACTTCAGTACTTTTTTTGTTCTAATGCGCCAAAATAAAGCTAAATTAATTTTTAATTGTTGAATTTTTCTCTTTAATGTTGCAGTTATTAAATGAGGAGCTCATGTCAGCTATGTAATGTACTGTTGGGCAGCTTACGTTTGAATAATATATCATAATTTATTAGTTGATTCATATGTTGAAGCCTTTAAATATTGTAGTATAAATCTACAAAGTAATTTAAGTTATCAAATGAAAGTAGTGGAGTAAAAAGTACAATATTAACCTCTAATATCTAGTGGATAGAAGTATAAAGTAGCTTAAAATGGAAAGACATTTACATAATGTAAAGTTTAAAGTAATGTAAAATAAGTAAAAGTGGACACATCTTGTCATAAACGTTCATGTTGCGCCCTCTTGTGACTGGAGTGAAGAATGACAGTCGTTTGGGTCAACTGCCTGCAAGCCCCGCCCACTAGATCATATCCCATTGGTCAGCGCATTTCATAGACGCACATGATTGGACAGCGTGTACATGACGTCAGAGCTACCGGAAGCACATGAAAACATTGCATAAGTGTCCTGCCTCCAATAACAAAGCAGTAAGTAGCGGTCTTTAACCTCTAAATGTTTATTTTTTCTTTATTTATTCTAATTATTAGACTATGAATTGAATGTGTGTGGAAGGATAAACATTTTTGCGTAACATTTTCATTCAAACTGTCTCCAGTTATGCCGACGTCTCCTGTTAACACGCGGATCCCTCTCACCAGTTTCGGTCATCTGATAACAGAGGTGAAGGTAAGAACAGCTGTAAAATATATCACTGTGATAGAATAATTATGATGGGGTATAAGGGCCACATTAAGGGCCAAAGTCGCAAATATTTAATACATTAGAGGAAGAGAGCTGTTAAAATAAGAGCCGTGGAGCATTTCCTGTAATCTACATTAACCCTATAAAGCCTGAACCATGAAATAATTGCCAGAAAATTCAATTTTTGTAAAAACTGAGTGCTTATTAACCTGCTGACGAATTTTAAGAAATAAATAAATTGCATATATGAATTCTAATTTGTATCATATTTGATACATCAGGTCTTTTTGTGCAATTTGTTGCTCACAGTTTGTTTTTCTCGAACTAACAAAAACATATAAACCCTAACATTTTTAACCTATTAAGACTTTGACTTTTCCGTTTTCCTCAAACATGCAAAATACATATTTTTTCCATATAACACAACATCGTACATCTGCTGATATGAAGTTTTTTAATGCAGCAATGACTGATCCATTCGTGGAACCTGCATATCATTTTTGCTACATCTGGTATTTTTGTGCAATTTGTTGCTCAGTTTGTTTATCTTCAACACATGTATACATCAGGTTTTTGATGATGTGGAGGTCTCAAAAATAACTGTATCTAATATGATACACTTGGCTTTATAGGGTTAAGATAAGTTTCATAAACAAGGAGATACTAAATGTTTTGGGACATCAGCATCACATTACCACAAGTATAAACAGATTCAAGAACTCTTTCTTCCCAAAAGCAATAACAACCCTGAGCTCTCATATGCACTGACTGTCCAAATGGACTTTATTACTGTGCAATATTTCTTCGGCAATGTGCAATAAATTGTGCAATAAATTGTCCTTCAATGTGCAATATGTTTATGAATACTAAATAGCATCATGGCAAATTGAATTGAAGACTGTGCACCTTACCTCCCTTTCTTGCCTATATTTTACATTATATCTTTTATTTATATATATATATATATATATATATATATATATATATATATACACACAGTTCAGATCATACAAACTCAGTTGATACGACGAATTTTGGACAAATAATGAAGCAGACAACAACTAAAACATCTCTCTGTCTGTGCATTTATATATATTTTTATATTTTATTGTTACTTTTAATCTAAGTCCTTTGCTATCAGTTTAAAGGTCCAGTCTGACCTCCTGAGTGTGTAACAGTCAGCTTCAAGCCAGAGACTCCTTGGAAAGTAACAACTTATTACTTTGGCATTTGTCAGAAAAGACACAAAATTACATAAAATTAAAAGCAACATTTAAATTAAGTAAAAAAGGACTCAAATTGACCAAAAAATTACCCCAAAAAGACACAAATTGACCAAATAAGACACAAAATGACCAAAAAAAGACACAAAATGACCCAAAAAGACTAAAAAAAGACACAAAATGACCAAAAAAAGGAAACAAAATGACCAAAAAAGACACAAATTGACCACAAAATGACCAATAAAAGACACAAAATGACCAAAAAAGACTTAAAAAAGACACAAAATGATCAAAAAAATGAAACAAAATGACCAAAAAAGACACAAATTCACCACAAAATGATCAAAAAAGACACAAAATGATCAAAAAAGACACAAAATGACCAAAAAGACTAAAACACATTAACACATGAACACTTTAACACAGTGGAGACAGAGTCAAATGATTTGGCGACCCCCAGAAATCATCTCGTGACCCCAATTGAGGTTGAAAATAGCTGATTTAGAGGAATTCTTTCAACAAGAAATCTTCCTTTCCACTGTAGGTACTTGTTGCTACGGACATCACGTAGCGTCACTGTGTCCCACATCGAACAGCTCAGACTGCGTATCGTTTTAACCGTGTATTTTAGCCTTGGGTTTACTAGAGTCAAAAAAGTTGTTTTCGCGCAGATTTGCCACTTTAAATCTCTTAAATCTACAACTTTTTTTCTTGTAGATTTGCCACTTTAATCTAGTAAATTTGCAACTTTTTTCTCGAAATATTACCTGAAGTTACCAAATATAGTTCTTTGCCTGATAAAGGGTTAATAATAAAAGCCAAATAGCAGAAAGGTATGTGTATAGTGTATGGAATGTATGTGTCTTATTTTTATATATTCTTTATTCTGCCTGTATATCTATGTGTCTGTACCTTGAGCTGCTCTGACAACTAAATTTCATATCTAATCTTATCTCGTTTTACAAATATGAGAAATTGTATTATCTTTTAAAGTTGCTTTTAATGTTACGCAATTTACAGAAAAGATGACACATAACAAACTGAACAATAACAGAGAAAAGTAAACAGAACTATTATGCATGTACAAGTAGGTGTATGCATACAAACCCAACAATAACAAACTACAATGTAAAGTGTTTTGTCTCCCACATTCCTCTCTCTCTCTCTCTCTCTCTCTCTCTCTCTCTCTCTCTCTCTCTCTCTCTCTCTCCTCTGTTGCATTTTTTAAATCATGCTGAGAGAGAGAGGGTTCAGTCAGAGTACGAGGGTGTGATTAGCCTTTAATTTTACATGATCAGACACAAGTGACTGACCATCTGGTTACCATGGATACTCTACAATGAGTCTCTCCTTTTAGACGGAGCTGAAAATCAGACGCTCTAGATGTCATAATGAGCATATCAGACACCTCTGCTACCAGTCGCTAACACCCACAGCTCTGATGAGATGAGATCACTGGATGACTGATCCCTGTTGTCAGCTTTACAGCAGAATGTCTTTTAACAATCAAAACGAGAGAAAAGATAGTGTTGAATATGTATTGTGTTACGACCCCCAATCTAACATCATGTTGTCTCACTGAACAGAATCTCACAGTTCAGATCAAACAAACTCAGTTGATAATAATTGGACAAATAATGAAGCAGACAACAACTAAAACATCTCCCTGTCTGTGCATTTATATATATATTTTATACTTTTTTGTTACTTTTAATCTAAGTCCTTTGCTATCAGTTAGGTAAAGGTCCATTCTGACCTCCTGAGTGTGTAACAGTCAGCTTCAAGCCAGAGACTCCTTGGAAAGTAACAACTTGATACTTTGGCATTTGTCAGAAAAGACACAAATTGACCAAATAAGAAACAAAATGACCAAAAAAAAAGACACAAAATGACACAAAAAGACTAAAAAAAGACACAAAATGACTAAAAAAAGACATAAAATGACCACAAAAGGAAACAAAATGATCAAAAAAGACACAAAATGATCAAAAGCAGAATATAAAGCAGAATGTCTTATCGATTTAACAATCAAAACGAGAGAAAAGATAGTGTCAGATATGTATTGTGTTACCCTTTGAAAGCTGATTGTAATGATCCTTCGCATCTCTGTATGTATTTTTCAAGTACTTTATTTATTCATTTTCAAAACATCCAGGTACATAACAACCCAAACAATTACCCCCTCCTTCCCACCCCCCACCCCCAAAGCAGGTTAGAGAAACAAAAACAGACAGAAGTCAAAAGAAAAAAGGTGAAAGCTGTACTCTACAGTATAACAACAGTTTCTATGGCTATCCGTGACTGTATAAAATTATACTTATTTATATAAATTATAGACAAATAAATGTTCAAACATAATCAGGATATCGAGGTGTCATGAGGGTCCTCTCTGCTGCGTGATGTCATCAAGAAAAGGCTGCCATATCTGATATCTGAAGACAGCCCAGGTGATTAGATGGGTGGAGTCATGTGTGCTCCTGCTTGGTTGGAATGAAAACTTGCACCCACTTGGCCCTTTCCTGGATCAGTTTGACACATGTGCCTTAATAGGGCACTCATTGAAATACTTGCAAATTCCAAATTTCAACCCTAGAGAATATTGGAGGATATTACATACAGCCAGAATGTGTAAAAAAAAACATACAAAAATAACATTTTGAGAAAAAAGTTTACGAGATTAAAGCGGCAAATATACGAGAAAAAAATGCGTAGATTTATGAGATTTAAAGTGGTGAATCTGGGAGAAAAATGTTGCTTTTTTCACACTTTTTTCTCGTAAATCTACAACTTTTTTTCTTGTAGATTTGCCACTTTAATCTAGTAAATTTGCAACTTTTTTCTCGAAATATTACCTGAAGTTACCAAATATAGTTCTTTGAGTGATAAAGGGTTATATATATATATATATATATATTATATATATATAATATATATATAATATATATATATAATATATATATTATATATATATAATATATATATATATATATATATATACACATATATATATATATATTTGCACGGCTGGTTGCTATTTAATCGTTTCCTGCCTTTAGTCTGTTTCTTGTAACTACTTTTGCAAAATGGATCCACTTCTGGACATCAATAAGGCCTTATCTTATCTCTCCTAATCCCATCTTATCTTTCTTTATCTCATCTTATTTTATCAAGCCATAGCACTTGTTGTAAAGCACTTTGGTCGATGTTTTGTTTTTGTTTTGTTTTTAAATGCGCCCTCTATATAAACTTGACTTGAGCGCAATAAAGAGTCTGTGAAAGATAGTAAAAAGAGAGGAAAAGTTTTTGTCTTAGAGGGGCTCATTTTCACTGAGCAACAGTCAAATAAAAAGCATTACAGCTACAGCCTGACCAATATGGGCGAAATGTCTTTCAGTGAGCGGGGGTCGCGGACAACATGCATGTTAAATTGGGGGTCGCAACTCAAAAAGGTTGAGAACTACTGCTCTAAAGCAGTGGTTCTTTTGGACAAATAATGAAGCAGACAACAACTAAAACATCTCTCTGACCAAAATGACCAAAAATGACATAAAATTAAGCAAAAAAGGACTCAAATTGACAACAAATGACCACAAAAAGACGCAAATTGACCAAAAAAGACACTATATGACCAAAAAAGAAGCAAAATGACCAAAAAAGGAAACAAAATGACCAAAAAAAGACATAAAATGACCAAAAAAAGGAAACAAAATGACCAAAAAAGACACAAATTGACCACAAAATTATCAAAAAAAGACAAAATGACCAAAAAAGACACAAAATGACCAAAAAAGACACAAAATGACCAAAAAAGACACACATTGACCACAAAATTATCAAAAAAACCCACAAAATGACCAAAAAAGACACAAAATGACCAAAAAAAAGACACAAAGTTACCAAAAAAAGACACAAAGTTACCAAAAAGACACAAAATGACCAAAAAAATACACAAAATGACTTAAAAAAAGGAAACAAAACGACCAAAAAAGACACAAATTGACCACAAAATTATCAAAAAAAGACAAAATTATCAAAAAAAGACACAAAATGACCATAAAAAGACTCAAAATGACCAAAAAAAGACTCAAAATGACCAAAAAAGACACAAATTGACCACAAAATGATCAAAAAACCCCACAAAATGATCAAAAAAACCCACAAAATGACCAAAAAAGACACAAAATTACCAAAAAAAGACACAAAGTTACCAAAAAGACACAAAATGACAAAAAAAAGACTCAAAATGACCAAAAAAGACACAAAATGACCAAAAAAAGACATAAAATGACCCAAAAAAGACATTAAATGACCACAAAGACTAAAACACATGAACACTTAAACACAGTGGAGACAGAGCTGACTTCCAAAATGATTTGGCGACCCCCAGAAATCATCTCGCGACCCCAATTGGGGTCGGGACCCCAAGGTTGGGAACCACTGCTCTAGAGGACGTGCTGCTGCTCTGCAGCCGCCACCACTTGTTAACGTTGGTGTTCCAGGTTCAGTTTGTCTGCTAAAGTGGGACACAGATTCACAATGAAACTGTTCTTGATAAAATCTTAATAGAATCAGGAAGAAAACAAGAGCACAGCTGCTGTTTTTCTAAATGATTTAAACAGACATTTTCCAACACATCATGCTCCAGTCAACACCGTTGTTTCACGTAGTTGAATCGGTATCAAGCTTGAGGCAATAAAAAAAAAAAGGTTTCCTCTCGACTCTGGTGATACTCTGCAGAATAAATCAGCATGGCTGAGCAGAGCGGCCTTGTCAGCACTCTGCTGCCACACTTCATGCAAGTCTAATGTTCATAATGCAAATTATTCCTCTTTTTCTCACATGAATCCTTATATTCTGTGTTCTCCCCCACATGTACTGTAAGTCAGACACTCCAGACGAACACTTCACTTAATAGGATTCAGTGTTTCTGAATTAAATTGGCCAACTGCTGCCTTTTATAATGGAGTTGTGTTTACCGTGTTTGCAAGAAGAATCCGTATGAAAGCCGCCCTGCTGTGGGATTCATCACCTCATAAGTGGAAATTTAAAAAAAAATTCAGAATTTACAAGCCATGGCAGGCTTTCAGAAGTGGTGAAGGCCATGGGAGATATTTTTTCAATGGATATATTGTAATTTTAATATCGATTTCATAATTGTATATGTCTGAGGAAAGTGTTGATTTTCCAACCTGGGCTCACAGGAATCCGTGAAATAGCCACGGATTTGCTTAACTCAAAATCCGTGGAATAGCCACGGAATCACTCAAATTTCTAAAACTCTATGGAGTCTTGGACTATTTTGTCCATTTTTGAATCCTCTTCATGTCTTTTTGGTGTCTTTTTTTTGTCGTTTTATGTCATTTTGACTTTTTTTGTGTCTTTTTTGGTCATTTTGTGTCTGTTGTTGTGTCTTTTTTTTTGTCATTTTGTGTCTTTTTTGTCATCTTTTGTCTTTTTTGGTAATTTTTTGTGTATTTTTTCTAGTCATTTTGTGTCTTTTTTTAACATGGTCTCACAGGAATCCGTGGAATAGCCACGGAATCACTCAAATTTCCGTGAAACTGACACGGATTTCGCTACAATGCAAGTTAATGACAGTCATATCCCGTGGCTATTCCAACATACAAAGTGATTATGTACATTCACTGAGTCAATATCTAGAAAATAAAACATATATTTCTCGCTAGAAATGTGATCAAAATCCATTTTATGTCAAAATATTGATTTTTTTCACTAAAAATGAGATAACTGTCCGCCATGTTTTTTGTTCTGACCGCCGGGACCTTGAAAGTCACGTGACTTGGAACAAACCAATAGGAACATTTATACAACTTTTGATCCCAAAGGCCTTGTGATGGTACTGATCAAGTTTGAAGTAAATCGGGTGAAATCTGTAGGAGGAGTTTGTTAAAGTATGCGACCTGGAAATGGCGAAAATTCCGTATTTGATCCAAGATGGCCGACTTCCTGTACGTTTTTGGGTATGGCTTCTTGAGACTTTTTGGTGCGTATTCCCATGATACACGTATGTACCAAATTTCGTGTATGTACGACAAACTTGTGTGAGGGGCTGAATTCTAGGGGGCGCTAGTAGGTCATTTTGCCACGCCCATTGCCGAAAGCAATACAATACGTAAATTTTCTACACGATTGAGTTTTGTGCCGAGTTTGGTGAGTTTTTGAATATGATCTCACAACTCACAACTTTACCACTTGAACACCAAGCTTATTGTGTACACGACTTTTAATTTAGTAACCACAAGCTCACAAATGTCCATTTGAAGTGAAATGCAAGATTACAATCATCCAACTAGCCTAAACGTTGAATGTGATAATTCTATTTTTTTTCTCTTTAGAAATGTTTACTGTAATGTAACACACAGAGATATCCTTTAACCCTTTATCAGGCAAAAAACTATATTTGGTAGTTAGTCAGGTAATATTTTTAGAAAAAATTTAAATTTACTAGATTAAAGTGGCAAATCTACAAGAAAAAAAGTTGCAGATTTAAGAGATTTAAAGTGGCAAATCTGCGCGAAAAAAGTCACAGATTTACGAGAAAAAAGTGGGAAAAAAAGCAACCTTTTTCTCCCAGATTCACCACTTTAAATCTCATAAATCTGCACATTTTTTTCTCTCGTAGATTTGCCACTTTAATCCAGTAAATACCTGAAGTTACCAAATATAGTTCTTTGCCTGATGAAGGGTTAAAGTGGCAAATCTACAAGAAAAAAAGTTGCAGATTTAAGAGATTTAAAGTGGCAAATCTGCGCGAAAAAAGCAACTTTTTTCTCCCAGATTCACCACTTTAACCCTTAATAGGACACTCATTGAAATACTTGCAAATTCCAAATTTCAACCCTAGAGAATATTGGAGGATATTACATACTGCCAAAATAATATTTTCAGAAATAAGTTTACGTGATTAAAGTGGCAAATCTAAGAGAAAAAAATTTGCAGATTTATGAGATTTAAAGTGGTGAATCTGGGAGAAAAAGGTTGCTTTTTTCCACTTTTTTCTCGTAAATCTGCGACTTTTTTCGTGAGGATTTCCCACTTTAAATCTCGTAAATCTGCGACTTTTTTTCTTGTAGATTTGCCACTTTAATCTAGTAAATGTGCAACTTTTTTCTCGAAATATTACCTGAAGTTACCAAATGTAGTTCTTTGCCTGATAAAGGGTTAACTGCTGTTGAGAGAGCAGTGACGGGACACAGAGGTCCTCACATGCACTGATTATAGTCTTTATGTCAAGCTAAGCTCACTGTCTCCTGGTAGCTTTATATTTAGCACACAGATATGAGAGTGGAGTCAATCTTGTCATCTAACTCTGCGTAGAGTGAGTAAACATATTTCCCAAAATGTGAAAGTAATTCTTCAACGGCCACATGTTGTGTCAAGATAGTTTTAGATGCTAGCCTGAAAAAGGCATAAGCTTTAAACACATTCATAATGTTTTATGACACGAGTTAGATAAATATGTGTTCAGCATCATAAAAAAGTAAATTTTTCTGTCAGTAGTTATAAAAAAAAAAAAAGGCTGGCTTTCATGTATTTCTTTTGCGGCTCATTCTGAAGAATTGAGATATTTTGTTAATAATCTCAGCGTATGCATTAAAAGAAAAAGCTTCAAACTCTTCAGCCAAAGGGAATTGCAGCTTTAAGCTTTTATCACACAGTTAAACTCTCATGGCATAAAAAAGACTGCTTGAGTCTGTGGAGAATGAGCTCCGTGCTGCCAGCGAGTCCAGATGATTAGCTGGAACTTTATGAATAATTCAGTTTAATCTAATTCAACACAGTGTGTTGAATGTGACTTGCATGACCATAAACTAGTTTGTCACCTCAGTTCTGCCTCGTTCTGCCACTCAACAAACCTCCTGTTTCAACATGCAGGTGTTTAATGTCTCAACTGTCTCTTGGCATGTAGACTCAAATTAAGTTGTTGTTTACAAGTGTTGTGTGCAGTGTTTCCGTCAGACTTTAGCCTCACAAATGAGATCTAGTCTGGAAACCAGCCATTCATTTCTCCGTAGAGGAGGTGTGGTTTACGATCCTCCAGAGCCGTTTATTGGGATCAGTTATACCAGATGATGTATGTAGAGCTACAGAAATGGATGTTTACATAGCCAGATTAGCCCATCTCTACTTTGAGGCTAAAATGCTCAATTCTGCTTATGCAACATTTTTCCGCAGCATGTTCACATTCAGCCACACACATCCACTGATTTTATGGGCAATAAACAAGCTGCTGCAGGTCTCTGGGGGCTCCGCTGTCCCCCGGCTCGTAGCCAGATCACCGGCGTTACGGTAGCGGCGCTAGTAGCGGGGCTAGTAGCGGGACTAGTAGCGGGGCTAGTAATGGGGCTAGTAACGGGGCTAGTAGCGGTGCTAGTAGCGGGACTAGTATCTGCGCTAGTAGTGGGGCTAGTAACGGGGCTAGTAGCGCCGCTAGTAGCGGCGCTAGTAGCGGGGCTAGTAACAGGGCTAGTAGCGGGTCTAGTAGCGGGACTAGTAGCGGGGCTAGTAGCGGGACTAGTAGCGGGGCTAGTAGCGGGACTAGTAGCGGGGCTAGTAGCGGGACTAGTAGCGGGGCTAGTAGCGGGGCTAGTAGCGGGACTAGTAGCGGGGCTAGTAGCGGGACTAGTAGCGGGGCTAGTAGCGGGGCTAGTATCGGCGCTCGTAGCGGGGCTAGTAGCGGGGCTAGTAGCGGCGCTAGTTGGTAGATTAGTAGATTAGACTTTTCCCAAATCCTCTCGGAAGCAAGGCTAAAACATCCTTTTTGGTGGTGAAACAGGAGTGTAAAGTCAAACGTTGTTCTTCTTTTAAAATCAACTTTCGCTCTAAACTATTTAAAACACGCCAGACTGCCTGGAGGTTCAAAATGAAATTCGAGCGTGCAAGGCAGTATGGGTATAACCAGGCTAGTCAGACTTATCGATGTTATAACATTTTATCCACTAATTACATGTTCTCATCATTTAATGTTTCACTTTCATTTTTACTGTGCATAGCTGTCAGGTGATCTGATATATGGGCTAGACTGGCAGGCACTCAAAGAGCATTGTTATCAGCTCAACAGATGGTGTTTTTAAATGTTCACAGACACATTCACACAACTGTTCTGCCCATCTGGAACTACTTTATTGTTCAGGTTTAGGCCAATACTACTAGTACTGCAGACATTAAGGCAGATATCCTGAATTCAGTTCATCCTTTTCAAGTTCTGAGCAACTTGTTTGTGCTTTTAAAATGTTTACACATGAATTATAATTCCTGTGAAGACTTTTTACGAAGTTACTGGTGCATGTTGTTTTATTTTAGTCATACATAACAATTCAATAAATGTGTATATAAATGCACTTTTTGTTCGAACTCTACATCTACATTTGTTGATGTCGCTTTTGGTTTTGTGGTTAACAGTTTTTTCTTTCACTTTCACATGTGGTTTATTCTGTGTACTATGCATTTTTCTATATTCATAGTTTTTTTATGCATTTTGAGTTTACTTGCAATGAAATGTTGTTCATACACTTTGTCTATAATTCTTTAATACGTACATTTTGATATTATTTTAATATCTAAAATATAAAAAAAACGTGTAAAACAAAGCAGTCTCACTGCAGTGCTTCCTCTTATTGTGTTTCTGTTGTTTTTTGTGTGTTTCAGAGGCAGCTGTTGGGTGTTGAGGCGCCGGCTTCTGCGGAATTGACTGGTTTGAGGAAATACTTTAATAGTTACACTCTGCAGGGCCGCAGAAATGTACAAAACACACACACACACACACAAAAGTGAACAGTTTTGATGTATCACATCTCTTCAGTCAGGAATGTGTCCCTCTCTGCTCTCTCACAGTGTGTCTTGGCTACTTATGGGGTCCTTGCTGTCACAGCAGCTGCCTACTGGATGCACAGACGACAGAAAAAAGAAGACCAGCCCTCGGTCTGAAACATCGATCTCTGACTGACAGATTTAATACACTAATGATTAATTAAGATATGAAGAAACAGAAGGAAGCAACGTGACATTAACTCCCAGTGTGAGAAAGTTAAGCTGAGTTTTCTTTGACAATAAATGCTTTGTTAATGCTTCACACCACCTGATCTTTTATTCAGTGATATTAGGAGAAGTCACGCTGGTTGCTGTGTGTGTGTGTGTGTGTGTGTGTGTGTTCTTGTACTTCCTACATAGTGAGGACCAGAACACGTTTTTAACCAACAGAGTGAGGACATTTTTGCAAAGTGAGGACATTTCGGCCGGTCCTCACTTCTATAAAGGCATTTTTTTTTAGATTTCAGACTTTGTTTTAAGGGTTAAAGGTTACATGATAATGATAATTAACTGAAACTGTATTGTGTGGTTACAAAACTAACTAAAATTATAGTAAAAATGTCCTTCGTTTTCATCTTTGTCAACTTTTTTCATACATAATGAAGATGGATCAGACAAAGGAAATAAAGGCAAAATTTACTGTGACCTCTTTTAATCTCCCACCCAACAAATACCCCATTACAAAAAACTAAAACTAGTAAAAACTAAACTAAAACTAGCAAACTCACTCTAAAAACTCATTAAAACTAACTGAATTTGGAAACAAAAATTCACAACAAAATTAAAACTAAAACTAATGAAAAATCCAAAACTATTATAACCTTGTAAGGGAATTCACTGTTACAATGAGGGTCCTCACAAAGATAGAAGTACAAGAATGGGTGTGTTTGTGTTTTTGTGTGTGTGTGTGTGTGTGTGTGTGTGTGTGTGTTTTAATGTGTGCAGTGAGATTGTTTGCCCACCAGGTGTCCATGTGCTGCTGAAGAAGCTGCAACCAAACCACTTTGATTTATTTTAATTATTTTTTTATTACCCACTTTATATCCGTTTACATGTTTTTGAGAATTAAGTCAATTATAAAAATTATAAAACACAATTGAACAGATTTGGGTTTATCCGAGACTTTCTGCAGGTTCTGATAGACGGTGCTTACTGAAAAAGGAGGAGGAGGGTATTTAATTTAAGTTTTGTGCGACAAAACATGAAGTGTAGATATTGTTTAAATGATTGTCTTTTGTGTATTAATAATAAGTTGTTGAAAGCAGACATTTTTTAATCAGCATTCATTATTTAGTTAAAAGATCATTTGCATTAAAAAGTTAAATGCATAAAGATCCTTAAATCTTGCTAATTGGATGCATTTTGCATGTAGTTGTGAAAACAATGGAAGAGCCTATTACTGCATCCAAAAGTATGCAGCTGCACTGATGCTTGCTTTTCATGAAATTGATTAATTTCTTGTAAAAGAGTTTAGTTTCTTTTTTTATTAGTTTCTATATTACTGTGCAGCATTAGCCCCTCCTACCTACAAAAGCAGAGAGAACAATCTGGATCATATAGTCGACTCATATTTGACTTTAGAGCCAACAAAATCGAAAAAGACTTGCAACTTGAAGAGAACTTTAACACCAATCAATGACTCGGGAGTCATGCTACATGCTATGAAGATACATTCCAGGATTAAGTTCTGGTGAAAAGCACATTGTGGTTTGTTAAGGACTCGAAACTCAAAGTTGAGGACCTGAGATTTTACTAGAAAGGAACTAATTTAGCTACAAAAGGTGGCTGTTGTTTTTTTTTTTAAATAGACAGTACACCTAACAAACACAACAACAGGATGACATGACAATATAATCTTACAAAATAGGAAATGAGGGGAAATTTGATCGAAGAAATATTGTGAATTTAAAAAAACAAAACAAAAGGATCACTTCAGTAATTAAAATAGACATTACGTTATAAAAAGAGAAATATACATAAGGCAGGTAGTGTGTGTTTAGAGTTTTATATAATCCCACTGGATCATTTTCCCCATCTTGTGCACACAAGTTATTATCTTCTGTGAACAACTGTTTGTTATGCACACAAGCTATAAAAAAAATTGACTTTATAAAATACTTAAGGGATTTGTCAGTCTTCATTGGGGGTTGGAGTGCAATGACTTACTTGGAACTTGCAAAACAATAACAATGACTCGGCCCTATAATCAGCCTCATTAGTTACTGGTGTTACATTCAGTTTGGTATGCTGAACATGTTCCCATCACTTAATGTTTCACATTCATTCTGACTGAACGGTGTGCTCTGCATAGTTATATCATCACTGACATTAAGATAAAAAATAAGGCAATTTGCATTCAAATCTAAAATGCAAATTCAATGCATTTTGCATTTAACCCTTGTTAGGGCATTCATTGAAATACTTGCAAATTCTAAATTTCAACCCTAGAGAATATTGGAGGATATTACATACAGCCAGAATGTGTAAAAAACATACCAAAAATAATATTTTGAGAAAAAAGTTTACAAGATTAAAGTGGCAAATGTACGAGAAAAAAATGTGCAGATTTATGAGATTTAAAGTGGTGAATATAAGAGAAAAAATTTGCTTTTTTCACACTTTTTTCTGATAAATCTGCGACTTTTTTTGCACAGAATTGCCACTTTAAATCTCTTAAATCTGCAATTTTTTTTCTTGTAGATTTACCACTTTAATCTAGTAAATTTGCAACTTTTTTCTCGAAATATTACCTGACTCTAACCACCAAATATAGTTCTTTGCCTGATAAACGGTTAAGATAAAATAAGGCAATTTGCATTCAAAGCTGAAATGCAAATTCAATGCATTTTGCATTTAACGGAGTCATTTCAAACAGTTAAAACACGTTAAAAGGCTCCACACACACACATATACACACACAAAAATGCACACACAGTCCTAGCAGTCACGTGCTTTCTGTGAAATGGGCTCGAGCAAACCGAAACCAACTGCACCTGAAAAAAAAAATACGTGCGCGTACGCGTGCGTGTTTGTGCGTGCGCGCGCGTGTGTTTTTTTTTTCTTGAAGTGTGTCTTTCATTGGAAAAACAAATTAAAGCTCGGATATTATGTTACAGTCTAGAGTTAGAGCCCAGCATGTTATCAGCAGTGTGAAGAGGAGGCCCCGCCCCTAAAGCTAAACCGAAAGTAAAACATTTCTCCTGCTGAGGAGCAACGACCTCCAGCAGCACAAGCTGCTGCAGCTCACTGCTGCACGGACACCACACGACTCACTCACTTACTGCAAGTAAGTCTCATTCATGCATATTTAACTCTTTATTAGTAGCATGCAAAGGTTTTCTGTGCGCTAGTTGCAGCAGGTGTTCCTCATTCATTCATTCATCTAAACACGTACAAAATGATCAAACAGAAACACACAAATTAATCTGAATGACCGATTTTACGGTGCATAACGGTAATTACGGTCGTATTGGAACAGCAAAATATGCATCACTACTAATGACATTAGTTGTAGAGAGGTTGAAACAGTTTTTAGCACTTTTTGGCCACATTTGGCTGCTATCTTTCAGCACTTGCATTAATATTAATATTTTTGTGTGACCAGTACACTGTAAAAAAAAAAAAAAAAGAAACAATAGCTACTCAATGAAATTGAGGCAACAGATTGCAGGCAATATTATTCTATACAGTCTATGATATTATTAATTAAATCTAACTACGTTACAAGTTGAGTTAATAACTTAACAGGAAGTGTTAAGTGTCATTTAAAAACGGACTAATAATTTTGTGTTGGATTCATTCAAAATTCTCCTGATTTAGAATTACATACACATAAAGATTATATTTAATGTGATCAGAATAAGTAGATTCTATCTCAAACATTTTATATTAAAGTTACTTAAACAACTGCCTCAAAATCAAGGACGCATTTATATTTAATACATTTTATCAAATATATTAAGTAAAATTAAATGACTACAGAATAATTTATTACAGTGTAATACACTCTGTTTTCTAAATGTTACTTAACTAAAATTTTAAAAAAAGTATTAATAACAAAATATACTTAAAGTACAAAAAGTAAAACTCATCATGCGGAAGATGGAGTTAATTTTAATTACTTAATATACTGCTGGGTAGTGTAATCTATAATAATGTATTTTCATGTATTAGTTGATCAAACTTTATATTTAAAAAAAAACAAAAAACAAAGCTGTTACATAAATGTAGTGGAGTAAAAAAAAGTACAATATTTGTATTTAAGTAAATTTATTTTAGTCACATTTCACAACTGAATATTAAGCCATATTATTATTACACAATGTGAATTTTATTGTGTTTTTTTGTGACCTCCAGCATAGTTACTGTGAAGTTACAGTTCTGACTGCAAGCTTTAATTTCAGGGTGTTAACATTCACTTTGTGTCAGAAGTAATTAGTCCATGCACAGCTGCACCGCTTCAAAAACTGAGATTATATACACTATTCATGCAAGAAGGTGTGGCAAAAATCAAACTGAAAATTAAGCCTCGTAGTTAAAGTTTAATTTCAGATCTAAAGTGTTGGAGTTCAGTGTAACAAAAGAAAGTTTCTTGAAAGACTGCACTGTCATCAGCTGGAAAAAAACAGCCTGGAGTAACATGACTTACTGTAAACTGATTATAGTTTGACGCAGCCTTCCTCTTCACAAAGAGGCGCCTAATCAAGTCGGACTGAGATTTAGAGTGAAATTTAAATGCAAGTTTCAAAAAGCAAGATTAGAACTTTCACATGCACTCTTCATCTTAAATTAGACGAGGTGAAGCAAGAAAAACAAAACAAAAAACAGAAAAAGAATGAAAGAAAAACAGCACAATATACATGTTTAGTAAGTAATCTTCTTGTAAAGCCATATAATCTATAATATATATATATATATATATTTATATATAATATATAAAGTAATATCTAATATACCGGCTATTAAACATCATTGCAAAGTGCTTTAAAACATAAAAGCTTGAGGGTTAAATGTGAATTGGCCACAAACTTATGTCATTATATACTTATAAAGCTGTATTAAGACCTTCTTGTTAAGTTTTTCTACTTATTTTATAATACTTTACTTACTTTATTTTATAATTCTGCTGCTTTTGATCTTTTATTTCAAGGCACTTTGTGGCTTTGCTCGAGAAAGAAGCTTTTTAAATAAACAGTATTTACTTTTTATGAACACTACAGTTTGTTCACTCTAGGATGTTGTAATATATTTACACAGATGAACTTGTAGAAGAGTGACTCCACTATTTTTTTTTCTTTTTTCTGTCTCGCTTGAATGAGAAAGTGAAAGCATCTTTTCTGTAAGTGACTTACATCCGCCCTTCCTAGTGATTGATGACACATTTATAGTCAGCCACACGAATATGCATTGAGCGCACACACACACATGCACGCACACGCACACACACACACACACACACACACACACACACACAGGGTTGCATGAGTTGCAATAGAAAACAGTGAAGTTAAATGGCCTGTAATCTGATAATCAAAACACAGACAAAGAATAATCATCTGATTCTGCAGCTCCGCCCGTCTTTATGTCTTTATGAAGCTGTAAAGTGAGTTTCAGCTGATTGTTTATCCGCCTGGCCCACAACTTTATGTTTTCGTTCACTTTCACTTGATTTCTGCCTTAGCAGCTCACTGTTTTTTTTAGCAAACTAGGTCTAAAAACCCATTGAATACTACCTGCTTCGTACCAAACAGCAAACAAACACATTTATTGCCTCACTGGAGAGCATAGTGGAGCCTCTAGCCGCTGAAGAGCCATTTATTTCCCTCAGGAGTTGGTGCTGGAGACCAAAAACAGAATTTAAAAAAAGGAATATTAGACTAACATGAATCAGGCGTCCACAAACTTCTATTTCTTCCTTCAGGGGGGTTTACTGGGAGATCAAGTGCTTCCTAAAAAAAACAAACCAGGTGATTATAACCATTAAAAAGACATTATAATGCAGTTTCACATGACTTAATAATCATGGTTTTTCATAGACGTAGACAGCATGAGAGCCCTGTGATCCTCAACGCAACACAGTTTATTCAGGTAACGATACTGAATCAAAAACAAAAACACTAAAGCACAGGAGAGAGGAGAGAAGTGCCCTTGAGACAGTGACTAGACCAGAAAGAGGGTTTGTTATTTTGTAAAAGAAAAAAACAAAAAAAAACAAACATTATGTAACAGCTCTGGTAGAGGAAATGTTTTCTTAACCCTTTATCAGGCAAAGAACTATGTTTGGTAACTTCGGGGAATATTTCGAGAAATTTACTAGATTAAAGTGGCAAATCTACAAGAAAAAGAGTCGCAGATTTAAGAGATTTAAAGTGGCAAATCTGCGCGAAAAAAGTTGCAGATTTATGAGAAAACAGTGGGAAAAAAGCTACTTTTTTCTCCCAGATTCACCACTTTAACCCTTAATAGGACACTCATTGAAATACTTGCAAATTCCAAATTTCACCCCTAGAGAATATTGGAGGAATGTGTAAAAAAAACATATGAAAGTTATATTTTGAGAAAAAAAATTTACTAGATTAAAGTGGCAAATCTACAAGAAAAAAAGTCGCAGATTTACAAGAAAATGTGGGAAAAAAGCAACTTTTTTCTCCCAGATTCACCACTTTAAATCTCATAAATCTGCGCATTTTTTTCTCGTAGATTTGCCACTTTAATCTCTTAAACTTTTTTCTCAAAATGTTACCCCCCTCCCCCGGGTCCATATGTTTTTTTTTTTACACATTTCACACATTCTGTCTGTATGTAATATCCTCCAATATTCTCTAGGTTTGAAATTTGGAATTCGCAAGTATTTCAATGAGTGTCCTATTAAGGGTTAAAGTGGTGAATCTGGGAGAAAAAAGTTGCTTTTTTCACACTTTTTTCTCAAAATCTGCGGCTTTTTTCGCACAGATTTGCCACTTTAAATCTCTTAAATCTGCAACTTTTTTTCTTGTAGATTTGCCACTTTAATCTAGTAAATTTGCAACTTTTTTTCTCAAAATATTACCTGAAGTTACCAAATATAGTTCTTTGCCTGATAAAGGGTTAAAGTGGTGAATCTGGGAGAAAAAAGTTGTTTTTTTCCCACTTTAATCTCATAAACTTTTTTCTCAAAATATTACCCCCCTCCCCCGGGTCCGTATGTTTTTTATTTAACACATTCTGGCTGTATGTAATATCCTCCAATATTCTCTAGGGTGGAAATTTGGAATTTGAAGTATTTCAATGAGTGCCCTATTAAGGGTTAATGCAAATCATGTACATTAGATTCTTTTTTATAAATGTAATGTGCATCAAGTGTGCACAGTGTCGCTGCATTATCTAGGAAAAGAAAAAAGTGAGGAAAAAAAAGATTTTGACAGTAATTGTTCACTTTTTGGTTGTTTCAGCTCATCAGATTCTCCAGTGACAGATGGCTGAGCTGATCCAGCCTCTTCTCCCCTCCAGAAGTTTGTGAAAATGGTGATAAATGTTGATTAAAGCAACATGACGTCTGAAGGAGGACAGTGCAGCAGATGACCAACCAGAGAGAAGCCAGTGATGGAGGATCTGCCAGTGAAAAGAGGAGGAACTGGTGCAACAGGTGGTCAAGAGGAGGATCCTCCTTTCTAGGATGGTCAGAGACAATCTTAATAGAACAGTAGTTCAGAGCAAAATACAGAATGGTGCAGCTGAGACACAGAACCGAAGCCAACCCCCCGAGGAACCCGCAAGAGCAGAAAGAGCTCAAGGCCCAGAGAGAGCTCAGCCAGAGAGCCTAGAGCCCACAGAGAGGCAGCTCGACCTGCTGCTCTGGAAAAAACTCAACTTACAGGAAGATCCTGAGACCTGGTGCCAGGTGAGGACCAATGCTTGCTCACTGGGAGTTTTATTGCTTTTGGAAATATTGACTTTATTTGAAGTGCACAGATGGCTAGAACGAGATAAAGTCCAAAACCAAACACCAGGATTAAACATTACATCCAGTGGTGGAAGAAGAACTCAAATCTTTTACTACATTTCCTTTATGTAACAACACAACAGACAACTTTATAATAAGGTCCTTAATAACCATTAATTAACAAGTAATAAGGCATTGTTCTCGCTTTAGATCCGGTAGTTGCAAAAAAGCATAGTTAACTTATAGTTAGCTTATAATAGATGAGCAATAAAGTATATTTGGTAACGCTTTATATTAAGGTCCTATCAAATAAAATATTATATTTACTGTGGTCAAAATAAGTAGATTCTATCTCAAACATTTTTATATTAAAGTTACTTAAACAACTGCCTCAAAATCAAGGACGCATTTAAATTCAATACATTTTATCAAATATATTAAGTAAAATGAAATGACTACAGAACAATTTATTACAGTGTAATAACCATTAATTAACAAGTAATAAGGCCCTTGTAAGTCCTTACAAGATGCTTATTAACATTATTGTGTGTTTATAAACTTATATAAGTGTTAATAATGGCATTACAAACACCCATGACCCACCCATTATGTCTTTGCCATGCCTTTATTAATCTTATTTTGTTTGCTTATTGATATTAAAATATACTTTATTGCTCATCTACTATAAGATAACTATAAGTTAACTATGCTTTTTGCAGCTAAAGGGATCTAAAGCGAGAACAATGCCTTATTACTTGTTAATTAATGGTTATTAAGGACCTTATTATAAAGCGTTACCCTACTTTTTCTTCCAAGAGTATTTCCACTCTGTTGTGTTGTTACGTAAAGGTAATGTAGTAAAATATTTGAGGGTAACGCTTTTTAATAAGGTCCTTAATAACCATTAATGAACAAGTAATCAGGCATTGTTCTCGCTTTAGATCCGGTAGTTGCTAAAAGCATAGTTAACTTATAGTTAACTTATTATAGATGAGCAATAAAGTATATTTTAATATCAATAAGCAAACAAAATAAGATTAATAAAGGCATGGCAAAGACATAATGGGTGGGTCATGGGTGTTTGTAATGCCATTATTACCACTTATATAAGCTTATAAACACACAATAATGTTAATAAGCATCTTGTAAGGACTCACAAGGGCCTTATTACTTGTTAATTAATGGTTATTACAAGGACCTTAATATAAAGTGTTACCAAAAGTAGTAGTATTCACATTGAAATATACTCAAAATACCAAAAGTAAAAGTACTCATTGTGCAGAATGACCCAATTTGACAATTATATAACTATAATATTATATAACAGCCGGCATAATTGTATCATATTCTATATTAGTACATCATAATTAATTATAATTAATTATTTTAATTAGATTTTCTGTTAATTATCTGAATCTGCAAAGTAACTACAGCTGTCAAATAAATAGTGGAGTGAAGTTAAAGGTACAGTATTTGAGTAAATGTATTTTTGAGAAAAGAATGCCATCATATATCCATGTAAACAAATATACAAAAACAATAGTGACAAAAATGATAATAATGTATAGTATTCATTTGTTATTATGCAGATGTGCATGTGATTTTTCTTCCTTCCAAAGGCAATATCATAATACTAAAAAAAGGAATAAGACTTGTAATTGTCCAAAATAAAAATACAACTACAAATTTATGTTTAAAATTATATTAATAACAACCCTAAGAATAATAGTGTGTTCCTATTCATGATTATTCATTATTATGTAAACCAAAAGCATGTAATACAGGTTTGACTAAAACAGAACTTGATGTTTCCCTTTTGCTGAGAACAATAAACGTCATTATTGTCAGTGGAGCTTCCTCATTAAATCTGAGTTCCACTGTCTCATAATTTGGAAACTGAATTTGAAAAGGTCAAATGTTTCAGTCTATCTTTGGACTTTGAATACTGGCGTGGAAACTTCTCACTCTTTTTTTCTGACAAATCTGACAACTGTGTCTGAAAACGGGACATTAAATCTGCAAGTTTATATTAGTCTAGACTGATTTCAGAATAAAAGCCTCCTATAAGAAGTGAGGAGCATTTATGGGTACAAGTCAGGAACCGGCCTACTTTACATATCTCAAGGCTGCTGAGTCCAAAAAAAAAATGGTTCCCAAGCGAAATTTTGAGTTTTTGACCTTCTAATTTGTATCAAATGGCCACCAAATTGCCCATCTTGCTCAGTCGTTGGACCATTTCCTCTTAGTTTTTTTGTAAGTAGGCAATCAAGATGAGGAAATTAAGTTTCTGGATCTATAGTCTAGGGTCAGAGCAAGGATAAAGTGGAGGCTCAGTGTCTTTTTTATGCATATATATATATGCAAAATACCAACTGGAACATTTAAAAGTGATATTGATTGAATATTTATGTCGGCCTTAAAAAAAATGACACAAATAATGCTTAATTTCACCTTAAAAGTTGGCATTTTGCATATATATATAGATATCCATATATCCTCCACTATATCCTTGCTCTGACCCTAGACTATAGATCTAGAAACATAATTTCCTCATCTTGATTGCCTACTTACAAAAAACTAAGGGAAAATGGTCCAACGACTGAGCAAGATGGGCAATTTGGCGGCCATTTTGATATGCAAATGAGAAGGTCAAAAACTCAAAATTTCGCTTGGGAACCATTTTTTTGGATGCAGCACCCTTGAAATAAGTAAAGTAGGCCGGTTCCTAACTTGTACCCATAAATGCTCCTCACTTCTTATAGGAGGCCTTTATTCTGAAATCCATCTAGACTAATATAAACTTGCAGATTTAATGTCCTGTTTACAGACACAGTTGCCAGATTTGTCAGAAAAAAAGAGTGAGAAGTTTTCCTCACTTTCACTTTTTGGACAATTCTGTCTAGACTATATGCAATGCAGGGCATTATTATTTTGAGAATTACTTTATTGTTTCCCGTATAACAAGTAAAGCGTCTCTCAAAATAATGATAATAATATTAAAACAATAATAACACTCATTTGGTATACCTATAATCATTTATATTAAAACACAAACTACTTCTGGTACTTTTTCACAAATAACAAGGGGCCTCATTCATGAACCGTTCTTAAGAACAAATTTGTTCTTACGTCCTACTTACGAAGATTCTACGAAGATTGTGGCATTCATGAATTTTTTTCTTCTCCAGGATTTTTCTGAGGTAAGAACAAATCCTAGGAACACTCAGGAGAACTCTGAAGCACATTTCAGTGCTGACATGTTGGCATGGTTGTGTTGTGTTAGTGATACCATCCTATTTATAGGTGGCATTTCTCCATCCACGGCTACAAAACAATGGCAGATATATTGCTGCTGCAGTATAATATAATAAATAAATAAAATCAATCCAAGGTTGCAACCCCTCAGTCCAATACTAAAGACATATTTTGAGCTTACACACTATGTTAAACTCCTGCCTTACAGGGCACATGTTTTATATATATAAATATATATATATATATATATATATATATGGTATTATTTCAAAAAATTGTTTGTGTTGTTGCAACCTGAACTAGGCTGCTAAATATAATTTTCTTCCTCCAGTGATCTCCTGCAGCAGAACTTCTAGTTCTGAACTGCTAAAGTTTTTTTTTTTGTCTTTTTACCTGTGCTATAACGGATTTACGCTTTGCTTTAGGCATTCTGTTGCTGTTTCCTCTTTTTATGCGCCCTTTTATGGGCGTTAATGGGCGGTTCCCTATGCTAATCCTATGTTAATTAGACTCACCTGGCATTCATCAATTTAAGAACACGGCTGCGAACAATTCAGCGTCTTAAGAACACGTTGATGAATCTGACGTAGGGTCTTCTTAGAAATCTTCTTAAGAAACAATCTAAGAAGATTCTTAAGAAGATATTGGTGAATGAGGCCCATTGTATTTGCTTCTGCTTTATTATTAATGTTCAATTCTGATTTATTTTGTTTGGTAATATGTTACCAAAAAACGTTATTTACATTTACATAATGTTCTATTGTTTATTTCTAATTCCTTCTCCTCTACAGTCAGTGGGTGGAGCTGATGCTGAAAGCTTGCCCACACACCTCCGTCCATTCCGCAGCGCAGCGGAGTACAAACTAGTGAAACACACGTACCGGCAGCTCCAACACAGTGGTTACTACTGGGGCTCCATGACCATGGAGGAGGCACACGAGATACTGGCAAAGGCACCACTGGGAACCTTCCTCATCAGGTAATTCACCACTTTAATTTGAAAGTTTCAGTGTTGTTTTACCTCTTAGTAGATTCACAGGTAACGCTTTATATTAAGGTCCTTGTAATAACCATTAATTAACAAGTAATAAGGCCCTTGTAAGTCCTTACAAGATGCTTATTAACATTATTGTGTGTTTATAAGCTTATATAAGTGTTAATAATGGCATTACAAACACCCATGACCCACCCATTATGTCTTTGCCATGCCTTTATTAATCTTATTTTGTTTGCTGATTGATAAAATATACTTTATTGCTCATCTATTATAAGTTAACTATAAGTTAACTATGCTTTTTGCAACTAGCGGATCTAAAGCGAGAACAATGCCTTATTACTTGTTAATTAATGGTTATTAAGGACCTTATTATAAAGCATTGCCCTACTTTTTCTTCCAAGAGTATTTCCAATCTGTTGTATTGTTATGTAAAAGTAATGTAGTAAAATATTTGAGTTCTTCTTCCACCACTGGATGTAATGTTTAATCCTGGTGTTTGATTTTGGACTTTATCTCATTCTAGCCATCTGTGCACTTCAAATAAAATCAATATCCCCCAAAGCAATAAAATCCCAGGGAGTCACTTTATATTAAGGTCCTTGTAATAACCATTAATTAACAAGTAATAAGGCCCTTGTAAGTCCTTACAAGATGCTTGTTAACATTATTGTGTGTTTATAAGCTTATATAAGTGTTAATAATGGCATTACAAACACCCATGACCCACCCATTATGTCTTTGCCGTGCCTTTATTAATCTTATTTTGTTTGCTGATTGATAAAATATACTTTATTGCTCATCTATTATAAGTTAACTATAAGTTAACTATGGTTTTTGCAACTAGTGAATCTAAAGCGAGAACAATGCCTTATTACTTGTTAATTAATGGTTATTAAGGACCTTATTATGAAGCGTTACCGATTCACACCTAGATGGGATTGATTTGTGTGAAGCCATATGGAGGAAATGTTGCCATCTGTTGGGAAACTGTAATAAATTGTTCTGTAGTCATTTAATTTTACTTAATATATCTGATAAAAATGTATTAAATATAAATGCGTCCTTGATTTTGAGGCAGTTGTTTAAGTAACTTTAATATAAAAATATTTGAGATAGAATCTACTTATTTTGACCACAATAAATATAATATTTTATTTGATAGTCACTTCCTGTTAAGTTGTTATTAACTGAACTTTATATTTAATTAATAATATTGCGTGCAATCTGTTGCCTCGATTTTATTGAGTGGCTATTGTTTATCTTTTTTTACAGTGTACAAGGACCTTAATATAAAGCGTTACCAAATATATTTGAGTTTTTGCAGCGCTATGTTTGTTGACAACTTTGCTAAGAGCCAAAAAGGCAAGCAAGTGCACCAGCACAAGACATAGCAAGCCAGCTAATGTAACTCTCTTTCTCAAAAGCTCTGTGTCACTGTAGCTGCGTGGCCAGTTAGCTCCCATGCTAAAGTGCAACACAGAGCTCCCCTGGGGGCTATGGGGGTGTTACAGTATATATTTTCCATACTGTTCAAATATAAAGACACTGCTTTTTCAGTCTGTTTAAACTGCCATGCAAAAAAAAAAAAGTTGGGTGAACTCAAAATTTCAAGGCAACAAACTTCGATAAAATTTTAAGTTGGACAATTAAACTAAATCTTTTAAGTTTTGTTTTTGCGTTTGCATAACTCTGAATTCAGATTTTTGTCAACTCAACTTGTACTAACTTAGTATGCTCAGTATGCTCTTATTCTTTTCTCTTCTTTTCTTCTTTAACATACAGCACTCCTGTAGCGATGACGGTTAGCTCTTAAAGTTATGTACTTACTTGATTCCTATGGTCTATGTCTAGTACCTTCAGGGTGAATGCACTTATTGTAAGTCGCTTTGGACAAAAGCGTCTGCTAAATGACTTGTAATGTAATGTAATGTAATAATTTTACATTATAAGTTATGATAACTTTTCCTTACTTCTGCTAACTTCTGCAATGTGCTGAAGTGGCAAGATTGTAACGCCGCTATGAAATGTCAGCTAATGTTGTGACCACAATTTTGAGTTAGCTTTGATATGCTAATGGCTACTCTTGTAGCTGTAACAAGCAGCGCCGCTAGCATCAGTTAGCCGCTAGCATCAGTTAGCCGCTAGCATCAGTTAGTTGCTAGCATCAATTAGCCGCTAGCTTCCGCTAATGACCGAATTTCACCGTTTTCCCGCATTTCACAACAAAGAAATAAGAGTTATCAGAACTATTGTCCCTTGTTTTGAACCCCAACTTAAAGATATAAGTAAAAACAACTCACCAACTTGTTTTTGAGCAGACAACTGGCTTCCTTTGTTGTGCTAACTTACATTATTGCCCTAAATGTCAATAATTTATACTTCCAAGTTTAACCAACTTAAATCACTGTTTTAGGCCAAAAAATACAAGTTGGCTTTTTTCCAGTGTGGTTGTCATGCTGTTTTTTTTTTTTTTTTTTTATGTGTAATGCATAGCAGCCTGACTGTATGTTTGCTGCTGTGTTGTTGCAGAGACAGTGGCCAGACAGATGTCTTCTTCACTCTGAGTTACCAAAGCGAAGATGGCCCAACGAGTGTTCGTGTCCAGCTGAACAACCTGCACTTCAGTCTGTATGGCAGCCACAGGACTTTTCCTTCCCTCTTTGCTCTGCTCACTTATTACACAAGCTCGTCCTGCAAGCTGACAGTGCCTTATCGCAAGCAGCGCCCGGAGCGCCTGAAGCAGATGTGCAGGAGGGCTCTGATGGGCTCGTATGAAGTAGGAAATATACGCACCTTACCTGGACTCAGCACTCAAGTTAAAGACTATGTTTGTGCGTACCCTTGTTGTATATAGACATGTGTGGACAGAGGGACTGTCCTTGTATCCAGGTGTGTGTTATAAGTTAAACAAACATTCTGCTATTGAGTCATATTTAACTTCATAAATCACACAAATGTAGCTTGGAAGTCATTCAAAGGTTATTTGCACACATTATCTGAATTTTTTACAGAGTGTACTGTTCATGGTACTTGTTATTATTTTTAAATTAATAAGAACATCCAAATCTTCTGAAACTGCTGCAATAGTGCCTCCATGATACATATCATAGAAATGTAAAACTTGCTGCATTAATCAATGTTTGTCCACTAGGGGGCAAAAACAACATTTATCACCAGTTTATCTTGTTATGGCTGAAATATAAGCAAACACTTCTCTGCTTCATGGCCACATGTGGAAATCAAATATTTTTTCAACTTAACGCTATTTTTGTATTTATAATTTTTATAAGAAAGCAACAGGTTGTTTCTTCAGATAAGTAATGGATAAAGTACAATACTAGAAGCCATCTTGGCTTTTAATCCAGCCAACCTGCACGTCTTTAATCAGTATTCAATTAGGCATTGTTGTGGAAAATCTTAACAAATCAAGACAACAAGGGTTTCTTAGAAAAACAGCCCGTGCTGGATTTAATGAAAAGTATGAAAAATAGATAATATAGTCAAAATACACAAACGGGTACTTGATCCAAACAGGAAGTGCAGCTCATTTTCTAGTCTTGGTTCTATTTACCTTGGGTTTGTACGTAAGGCCTGACTCATGATTTCCTGTTTTGTTCCTATCTGGTGCCTTGGAAATTCCTAAATTTCAGCAGGAAAACAGGGACGTACACAAGGCCAGATTAAAGTTGCTTGAACAGCAGCTCATTTGCCCTCGTTGTTTGTTTTCCCCCTCAGAGATGAAGCTCAGCCAAACAATTGTTTTATTTTTTTCTGTTGTGGTTGCAAAAATACTAGTAGCACATGATTGCTAAAGGTCAAATTAAATCACCATAACATCGAAAGGTTTATTAATTTTTTATAGACATTCCTCCCCAGAACACAGAGACACAGCTCTTTAAAAAAAAAACAACAGATAAAGAGAAAGTTGGACACAAAGCAATGCCCTTTGCCCTATCTGTTAAAAGAGACTCCACAGAACAGAAACTGGTGATTATGCTCTGAGTTTGTCAATAGCGAGCCCTGTCACATTACTTGTAGCCATTGTTAATGCAACAGTATTGATTCATGCCGTGTGGATTGTGATAGATTGTTCATCAGCGCTTTAAATCATCTTTACATGTTTACTGAATGTCCTTAGTCAGAACAACAAACAACTGTACAAGAGTGGTATGCTTTTCAAAAAGTAATTAAAATATTTAATGTTTTATTTTATATTTAATGTCATATTTCATGTTTAATGCACTATAATGGATGTGAACCCAAGGCTGAACTACAGACCAGGCAAAGTGAGCGACTGCCCCAGGGCTCAGGCTGTCGCTCTATTTTTAGATAAACCAGCCACAGTGGTTAGTGGTTAGCACTGTGGCTAGCAAAAGGGTTACAGGTTTGAACCCGCTGGCTCGGGGCCAGTCTGTGTTTGAGATGGCATGTTTGTGGGCAGTGACCACTAGACCAGTTTTACTGTGGGGGCCAAGGAGGGACCGGTGTTTAATCAGAGGGGCACATTAGCACATGAAAAAAATGGCAAAGATGATATTTAAGCATTCAAAATCTTTGAATGTCTTGAAAAAGACACAAAATGACCAAAAAAGACACAAAATGAGAAGACAGAATAACCAAAAAAACCCCACAGAAGACATAAAAATGACAAAAAAGACACAAAATGACCAAAAAAAGACACAAAATAACTATAAAAAGACACAAAATGACCAAAAAAGACACATAAATGACACCAATAACAAAAAAGACAAAATGACCAAAAAAGACACAAAATGAGAAGACAGAATAACCAAAAAAAAAAAACACAGAAGACATAAAAATGACAAAAAAGACACAAAATGACCAAAAAAAGACACAAAATAACTATAAAAAGACACAAAATGACCAAAAAAGACACAAAATGAGAAGACAGAATAACCAAAAAAAAACCACAGAAAACATAAAAATGATAAAAAAGACACAAAATGACTAAAAAAAGACACAAAATAACTAAAAAAAGACACGAAATGACCAAAAAAGACACAAATGACACCAATGACAAAAAAGACAAAATGACCAAAAAAGACACAAAATGAGAAGACAGAATAACCAAAAAAAAAAAACACAGAAGACATAAAAATGACAAAAAAGACACAAAATGACCAAAAAAAGACACAAAATAACTATAAAAAGACACAAAATGACCAAAAAAGACACAAAATGAGAAGACAGAATAACCAAAAAAACCCCACAGAAGACATAAAAATGACAAAAAAGACACAAAATGTCCATAAAAAGACACAAAATAACTAAAAAAAGACACAAAATGACCAAAAAAGACACATAAATGACACCAATGACAAAAAAGACAAAATGACCAAAAAAGACACAAAATGAGAAGACAGAATAACAAAAAAAACCCCACAGAAGACAAAAAATGACCAAAAAAGACACAAAATGACCAAAAAAGACACAAAATAACTAAAACAGACACAAAAAGACACATAAATGACACCAATGATAAAAAAAAGACACAAAGTGACAAAAAAAGACACAAAATAACTAAAAAAGACACAACAACAGACAAAAATATTACCAAAAAAAGACACAAATTACCAAAAAAACAAACACAAAATGACTGATCTTTACAAAGACACGTAAAGACATGAAAAGGATTCAAAAATGGACAAAATAGCGCTATAAGACTCCACAAAGTTAAACTATTGTACAATGTTCATGTTTGTGTACAATGAGATATTGTTTGAACAAAAAAAAGGTTAGAATTGTTCCATTGTTCATTGTTATAAATTGATTATTTTATTATTAATTTGACACAGGGGCCACAGCAGGGGCCAAAGGCTTCTTCACAGGGGCAGTGGCCCCTGGAGGCCCCTGTGTAGAACCGCCACTGATTGTGGGTTTCCTCTGTGTTCTCCAGCTTCCTCCACAGCCCCATGACATGCAGTTTAGGTATGCATCTTCAGATTGCCTGTGATAGTCTGTACCCTGCCTCCCAGCTGAGACCCTAGTTTTTTGTTTTTTGTTTTTTTAAGAAAAGGTATTCCTTTATTAGTCCCACAACGGGGAATTTTCAGTGTCTAGCAAAAACAACAATATAGACATATAAATGAACTATAATACACGAAAAAAGTTGCTCCAAGGAAACAAACCCAGGACACCAGCATTTGTGTCCCTGGAACCAAAAGTAAACAATGTTAGTTAAAGTAATGTCACTTAACCCTTTATCAGGCAAAGAACTATATTTCGTAACTTCAGGTAATATCTTGAGAAAAAAGTTGCAAATTTACTAGATCAAAGTGGCAAATCTGCGCGAAAAAAGTTGCAGATTTACGAGAAAAAAGTGGGAAAAAAGCAACTTTTGACAGGGTTTTTTCATTTATGAGAAAAGAATCTCATATTAATGGTAAAAAGTTACAAATTTGTGGGAAAAAAAAAATCTCAAATTTGTGACCAAAAAATCTAAAAAAAAAATGGTTGACGAGATTAAAGGGGCAAATCTACGAGAAAAGAAAAATGCACAGATTTATGTGATTTAAAGTGGTGAATAAAGTGAAATAAGTAGATTCTATCTCAAACATTTTTTATATTAAAGTTACTTAAACAACTGCCTCAAAACCAAGGCCGCATTTAAATTTAATACATTTTTATCAAATATATTAAGTAAAATGAAATGACTACAGAATAATTTATTATAATATAATAATAATAAATTATATTTATTTAATTCTCTTGACCAGGATTTTAAAAAACAGTTGCCCACAAAACCAAGTCACAGTACAGACCTGGGCATTGGGCGGCCCGCGGGCCACATCCGGCCCGTTGGCTGTCCTTGTCCGGCCCGCGTGAGGTTACCCAGAAATTAGAAATCAATATAACCGCAGTGCTTTTATTTTGAAAAAAATAGCAAACATTAGCACTAGCTAACAACACTTTTACTTCAATTGAACCTAATTTGTCCCTTTGTTTTGAAAATATACTGTTTGGTTTCACTGACTTCCCATACACAAAAAAAAATCAATATTACATTATAAATCTAATTATACTATTGGCAAAATATCACATACATAAATCTCGATACACAAAAAAAAATCCCCTCTTTTCTATATTTATAAGTGAAACCAAGCAGTATATTAATTCTATTAAAGACTCTACTAATTTGAAAGCTGCTAAAACTCTGAATATTTGTAATTTTTATAATATTTTTGTATGACAACCTCTTTATGATTTATTGAAACCCCCTGGCGACGTTCTGATGTATTTTTTTGTATTACACCCCACCCAACTGCCTTAATAAAGTTTATTTAAAAAAAATAAAAAATAAAATAAAATAAAATAACAACACTTTTACTATAGTTAAGACAACAAATATAGCCACTAATATATATGACAGAAGAAAATAAACTTTAACAAACCTTGTGTCCTGTCAGCCACTATAGAAGAACTTTTTGATACTTTATATCAACTTTATATGAATTATGACGCACTCGTTATTATTTACGGTTCGTTTTTTCATTTAACCGTTCTACCGGTTATTTCCTGTCACTACCTTTCAAAATGAAAGCACCTGTTTCACACTGGACGGCACTTTTTCAAAATAAAAGCACCTCAACATTGTTAAACACCTTGAAAATGTACAAACATGAAAAACAAGCTAAATAATACAAAAACATAAATAGGAAGCTTACTAAAGGACATTTACAGTTGTGTTTAAAATAAATGGACTAGTGACATAGTGATTGGAGTATTTACTACTTTTTACTGCTATATTTGATTTACTCCACATTAACAGTCTTATCATAACATGTATTCTTATCAGTAGCAGCTCAAAACCAGATAATTTACTATATAAACTTACTTTATAAAGCGATTAAATTAAGATTGAGCAGAATTTAGTTCAGAGTTTTGGTCCGGCCCCTGCAACCTTCGTGGTATTGGTCATGTGGCCCCTTGGGAAAATTAATTGCCCACCCCTGTCATAGTCGGTAGATAAGTAAGACTGCATGACTCTGCATGACTGACAATAAAAGGATCCAGGAAGAGAACTGTTTGTGTTGAGTCAAAGTGGATGTTGCTGCAGTTTCTTGTTGCGTCATTATGACATTTATCTAGAATCCCATCTGCACTGAGCAACTAACTGCAGTGAAAAACGAAACTAAAAGCAGCAGATACCAAAAACCAAGTGGAGTTGAGCCAAAACACACAGTGGGATGTCTGCAATGGAGACCTAGTCTATACTGATTGTATAAAGTGTGTAATATTATCTTTATAGTAAACTGTTTTTACAGTTAGCACCCAAAAAAAATCAACATATCTTATTGTTTTATACTAACAGTAAGTGCACATTGGAGCTAAAACAAAGTGTGTCTTTAGAAAGCTGCTGCATTCCAAATGCACTGTAAAAAAGAAAAAGTTGTTTTTACGGTAAAAAAATGGCAGCTGTGGTTGCCAGAACTTTACCGTAATAAATACTGTAGAACTTTTCTTAATATTAAGAAGTAAAAAAATATTGGCACTGTTGATTTCACGTTTAAGATTGCCATTTTATTAAATTTTTTTACTGTATAAATAAAAAGTTTTTCCATCAAAAGAAACGCTGTTCTGCCATATAATTGACAAGAAAATACTTTATAACTGATGCATAAATTAAAGATTTTACCATTAAGTATTACTGTATATTTTTGTAAGAGATAAGGTGTTTAGTACATTTAACAGTGAGAAAAAGTATTTTCAACAAAAGATAAATGCAAAAATTACAGTGATGGCTTGTATATATATTACAGTATATTTTTGTTACACAGTGCCAGTGAATTTTACAGTAGAGTAATGTATTTGAAAAAACAAAACTGTAAAAAATGGCTCATATATACATTTACAGTGTTTCATTGTTACTGAAACTAAATTAACTAAATGCTAAAAACTAAATGTTTAATTTTATGTTTTCATATTCCTTAATTCATCGCAGCACACTTAAAAATCCAACCTTTTTTAGTGGTTTGTGTGCACACTGACTTTTTATTAGTGTACTTTGTTATTTGTCATCCTCAAAGGCTGTAAGCTAGAATTGGTACATAGTACGACACTGGTATAAAACTATATTTTTCTATATTCTAACTAATCTAACTGTCCCAAAACAAAGTTGGAGTGGGCTCCTCTGAGAGGGCCCTACAGGTCATCCAGGCCTCGGGTATACATGATGGTTTAATCGGGCCTTGTATGAAGCCAACTCTCAACTAAAGCTTTTTTTTTTGCCAATCCAATCAGATGGGCTTTGTGTCTATACACAAATACACACAGCTGAAGCATGCACATACACACAGTTTTGATTGAGTACCAGTCTTCTGTCATCTGTTCCACTTCCTGTCCTAAATCCTACCGGCAGTGGCCCCTTTAGTCTAAATTAGCCCTGCACCAGGGACACACACACACACACACACACACACACACACACACACACACACATATACACACACTTTCCCTGTCCTCAAATTATCCCTGCCTCATTAACCTTAAACAATGTTGACGTAAAGCCATCACCACTGTGACACTTACAAGGCTAGCCCAGTTTATTTGCATAGCACCTTTAAACAACAGAGCAATTGAAAGTGATTTAGGTAATACATATAAAGAGCAATTAAGAAATAACATCAATAATGTGAATATGCGTAAAAATACACATACAAAAGGGATTTATGAGATTAAATAATTAAAATATACCAAAATAAAGTGCATAATAGAATTAGCCTGCAGTGCAGGATGTGAATGAATAACAGCAGATTTAGTGAATAAAGGCAGTGTTAGTCAGATTTATCATCCATCGAGTTTGAGTGACAACGCTGAGTGTCTCATGGGTCCGCGCGATCCCGATCCCGGACTCTGCCTCCCACTGTCCCGCGCGCTGAGTGCACCTCTTGCACGCGACTGATTTTATTACGATGTCAAACGACCTCTCCTGACTCGTCCGCTGGCACGCGCGCAAGCACGCGGACTGGGATTACAACCACTGGAGTGGCGCGCGCTCAAATAGCTCGTGTTTATGTAATGGCATATGTGACTGTGGATGTGTGTGTATGCGCGCTGGAGCTGGCACGAGCTGGTCCAGCACCGCGGTAGGGGGGGGGGCAGCGGTCACATCAGCGACCCGTGCGTGATATTCTGCAGATTGAGGGCTCGTGAGATTTCAGCGCGGATTTGACCCAGCACCATATAGGAGGGCGCTCGAGCTCCACCGTTTTCACGCACGGCACGCACGTAGACCCGGTGAAATCGTCACGCGGATAGAATCAGTGGAATCTGTCGCGAGTGTGTTCCTGCACGGCCGGAGAGCATCCCGGTGGAGAGAGAGAGCGCGCGAGGGTCCGGTCGGCTCGGTCGGTGGTTTGGTGCGGGTCGGTAGCACCGCGTGGAGGGAAGGTAGAGCGGGACGTGCGCTGGACTCCTGGCCGGATCGGAGCATCCCACTCCCGGCAGCATCCATCCCTCCGCGCCTCAGCTCCAGCGGGAGGCCCGGAGCGGCGGCAGGATGTAGCAGCGGATTACCGGAGGAGAGAGGGGCGCTCAGAGGAAGAGAGCGGGACCGGGCGGACCGAGGCGGGACGGAGGGGACATGGGGAAGGACCAGGAGCTGCTCCAGGCCGTGAAGACCGAGGACTTGCTGACAGCTCAGCGGCTTCTACAGAGACCTCGGCCAGGGAAAGCCAGTCAGTATCCCTCCATCCTCCTGTCACACACACACACACACACACACACACACACACACACACACACACACACACTACCCGTCATTACCAGGTCAGGACAGTGCAGGCTAAATCTGATGTGATGCCATTTAGCCTAAATGGTGCACTGTTTGGGTGTGTGTGCGTGTGTGTGTGTGTGTGTGTGTGTGTGTGTGTGTGTGTGTGCTTTTCCTGCATGCATGAGTGTATTTATGTGTGTGTGTTTGTGCTATGACGTTGAGTGTGTGATAGTGATGACGTTGCACATGTGTGAGAACAGTCATCAGAATGAATTTAGAAATTAGGAAGATGCTTGTCACCCGTTCTCCACCATTGACCATTAGTGTGTGTGTGTGTGTGTGTGTGTGTGTGTCTGTGTGTGTGCACCAGGGAGGATGTGTGTATTAGTGTATTAGTGTATTAGTGTGTGTGAAAGAGGTTGAAGTACACAAAGGTCCTCGCAGCTCTCGGGACAGGGGGATTATTGGTGTGTGAAGATGCCAGATGTTAGCGGTAATAATGTGATGATCGTACACGTGCAGACATGTGCACGTATGTGGCGCTCATGTGTGTGTGTGTGTGTGTGTGTGTGTGTGTGCGGGTGTTTGACGTGGAGTCAGCTGGGACTTGAGGTGATAATTAGATTTCAATTACAGTCTTGAAGCTGCTCTCCTCCTCCTCTCCCATTTCATCACCAGGCCCCTCTCCATTTTATACTCTGAATTTGTCTCCTTTTTGGTCCTCTCTTCTCCTCCCGTTTCCTTCTTTTTTCCTCTCCTCTCCTTGGCTCCTCTCCTCTCCTCTTGTCTCCCCCCTCCCTTCTCTCCACCTGTTTCCTCTACTCTTTGCTTGTCTCCTCTCCACCCCTCTCCTCTCTTCCTGTGTCCTACCCTCTATCCTTGTCTCCTCTCCTCTGTCCTTGTCTCCCCTCCTCTCCTTGTGTCCTATCCCTTCTTATTAGCTTCTCTCTCCTCTCCTCACCTTTCCTTTCCTTTCCTCTCCTCTCCTCTCCTCTCCTCTCCCCTCCCCTCCCCTCCTCTCCTCTCCCTCTCCTTTCCTTTCCTCTCCTCTCCTCTCCTCTCCTCTCCTCTCCTCTCCTCTCCTTTCTTTCCTTTCCTGTCCTTTCCTCACCTTTCCTCTCCTCTCCTCTCCTCTCCTCTCCTCTCCTCCACCTCTTCTCCTTTCTTTTCCCATTTTCTCTTCTCTTCCCTACCCCTATCCTCTCTCCTCTCCTCTCCACTTGTTTCTTCTCCACTCCTCTCCTCCTCTCTCATCCACTCCTCCCATCCCTCTCGTCTTCTTCTCCTGGTTTCTCCTCTCCTTCCCTCTACCCTCATTTCGTCTCCTCCATTCTTGTCTCCTCTCATCTCTTCTACACTTATTTCACCCCCTTCACTCTCTTCTCCTTTCCTTTTCTTTCCTTTCATTGCCTCTCTCCTCTCCCCTTCTCCCTTCTCCTCTCCTCTGCCCTCCACTCCCCTCTTCTCCTCCTCTCCTCCTCTCCTCCTCTCCTCCTCTCAGCTCCTCTCGTGTGTTTATCTCTGAACATTCCAGCAGTGCCATGGAAAAGAAAAATGCTTCTCCTCAAATGCCAGAACAGATCAGCTCTGAGTGCTCAGTCCACTGCACACTGACAAAGAGAAAGGGGGAGGTGGGTGGAGGGTGGGGGGGTGAGGGAGATGAGGGGTGAGGAGGAGGAGGAGGAGGAGGAGGGCTGGAATGGGAGAGAAAAAGAGTGAGAGTGCAAAAACAGAAGGAGGGAGGCAACAAGATATGAATGCAGGGATGTAACGAGACAGGAAGTGATGGAGAGAGGTTAAAGGGTGAGTTATGAAAGGTGTGTGTGTGTGTGTGTGTGTGTGTGTGTGTGTGTAGAGAGAGACGACGTGATTCCAGGTTTAGTCTGAATAATTAAAGAGGAAGTCGGGTCTCTCTGCTGGAGAATCACACACACAAACACCTCTCACACAGACAACTACAGCGTGCACAGAGACACACCTGACACATCAGGTGTTAGTCATGTGCCTGGCTGCGTTTGTATTATTAACAGTATGCTAATGATGTTCAGTGCAGCAGGTGAGAGCCAGTTAGTCGTTCTTTGCTCCATCTAAAGGTCACAATGTGAGGCGGGATGGTTTAAGGAACTGAAGCGTTAACAAGACCACCTCACTTCTCCGTCCTCCTTGGTCACTGTGGGTCAGTGAAGCCAGTCACTAGAATAAATGTTGGGATTGTATGTTTCTACAAACCCCAGATAACATCAAATATCTACTTTTTAACCAAAATACGTTGATGATGAACACTTGAATCCAACCTGGTCTCACAGAAATCCGTGGAATAGCCACGGAATCACTCAAATTTCCGTGAAACTGACACGGATTTCGCTACAATGCAAGTTAATGACAGTCATATCCCGTGGCTATTCCAACATACAAAGTGATTATGTACATTCACTGAGTGAATATTTAGAAAATAAAACATATATTTCTCGCTAGAAATGTGATCAAAATCCATTTTTATGCAGAAACTAAGTCAAAATATTGATTTTTTTTTCACTAAAAATGAGAGAACTGTCCGCCATGTTTTTTTGTTCTGACCGCCGGGACCTTGAAAGTCACGTGACTTGGAACAAACCAATAGGAAAAAATATTAACTTGCATTGTAGCGAAATCCGTGTCAGTTTCACGGAAATTTGAGCGATTCCGTGGCTATTCCACGGATTTCTGTGAGACCAGGTTCCTTGAATCACTGCAACCTGCTCTCAGTGTGAAACGTGACCACCGTCGTTTAAACCAGGTGGTTCCCAACCTTTTTCTTGAGGGACCCACATTTTTAAAATTGTAAACTTTGGCGACCCCCTCACTGTGTTATGGGACAGTGTACAGTCTTACATTTGTTAGCCACCTGCGGTCCACACAGTAGCTCAGCCATTTTAATGCAAGCAGGTTTAATCAGTGTTTCCCCAATGTTGTGTGTCCACAAACATTTCTATACTGCATATTCATATTTATTCTGCACTGGAATTCTACTCCTTAGTACATACTCCTTCTTTAGACACTTTATTTTTACATTACATTTTATTGTATTTTATTGTATTTTTATATTTTATTGCTTGAAGTATGCCTAGGTTGTTCTTTTTATTTAATTGTGTTGTCATTGTCTCTGTGTGTAATGCTGCTGCTACACTGTAATTTCCCAGCTTGGGATAAATAAAGTCTATCTATCTATCTATCTATCTATCTATCTATCTATCTATCTGTCTATCTATCTATCTATCTATCTATCTATCTATCTATCTATCTATCTATCTGTCTGTCTGTCTGTCTGTCTGTCTGTCTGTCTGTCTGTCTGTCTGTCTATCTATCTATCATCTATCTATCTATCTATCTATCTATCATCTATCTATCTATCTATCTATCTATCTATCTATCTATCTATCTATGTATCTATGTATCTATCTGTCTGTCTATCTATCTATCTATCTATCTATCTATCTATCTATCTATCTATCAATCTATCTATCTATCTATCTATCTATCTATCTGTCTATCTATCTATCTATCTATCTATCTATCTATCTATCTATCTATCTGTCTGTCTGTCTGTCTATCTATCTATCTATCTATCTATCTATCTATCTATCTATCTATCTATCTATCTATCTGTCTGTCTGTCTGTCTGTCTGTCTGTCTGTCTGTCTGTCTGTCTATCTATCTATCTATCTATGTATCTATGTATCTATGTATCTGTCTATCTATCTATCTATCTATCTATCTATCTATCTATCTATCTATCTATCTGTCTATAATATTTTGGGGCCTGTTTGTGACAACAAGTTTCCTTTTTCTGAGGAGAAACTCTTTGGGTTTACCCTCCGTCTCGGGATGTTTAGCTGTCTGGTGTTGCTTCAGTTTGCAGGGTTTCAAACTTTCATTTGCCAGTTTCTCACTGCAAAAGATGCATTGGGCTCTAATTTTGTCCATTGCTTCTATGAAGCCGAACTCAATGTAACTTTCATGGTACCCTCTCTTTTTCTTTCTGAGATATTCAGCATTCTCGTCTCCCTGACGCTTCTCCATTTTTCCATTAGCTCTGTGTTTCTGTTGCTAGGTGAGGTTACCTGTGTATACTGCAGGAGGGATGTTAAACACGCCCTTATTCTCGCGAAATAGTCTATATTTTTAAACTTTTCTGTAGGGATTTTTTTATTTAACCCTTAATAGGGCACTCATTGAAATACTTGGAAATTCCAGATTTCAACCCTAGAGAATATTGGAGAATATTGCGTACAGCCAGAATGTGTTTAAAAAAAAAAAATGTTTGAGAAAAAAGTTTACGAGATTTAAAGTGGCAAATGTACGGGAAAATAATGTGCAGATTTATTATGAGATTGAAAGTGGTGAATCTGCGAGAAAAAAGTTATTTTCCCACTTCTTTCTGGCAAATCTGCGACTTTTTTTCCTTGTAGATTTGCCACTTTAATCTAGTAACTTTTTTCTCAAAATATTAACACCACCCCAGTTTTGGATATCCACTGAAGTTACCAAATATAGTTCTTCGCCCGATAAAGGGTTAAATAAATAATCGGCTAAAGTGTAGCCCTTATTTAGTTGCTTTTGTCCCACTAATGAATTTAATGCTGACTCATCTATATTTAACACATTATATTTATTACACCCCTTCAAAAAAAATCAAGAGGGCTTCACGTTGTGAACATGAGACAACTGCTGTTTGAAACACTAAAAATACTAAAATACTTTGGTTAAGGTTAAGGATCCAAACCACTGGTTTAAGGTAGAGTAAAAACTATTATTATACTAAAAAAGCTTTGGTGAAGGTTCTGCATCAAAACTAATGGTTTGTTAGGTAAAAATAACAAGGTTAGTTTAAAAAAAGTTTATTTCAGACTTAACTTCCAACAACGGGACACAAAAACACTACAGGACGTAAACACTGGTCTCCTGCTTCATAATCTTTATTTATTCAGCCCATTCATCTCCCCTCCCACCCACCCAACAGAATATGACTGTTTAACCCTTCATCAGGCAAAGAACTATATTTGGTAACTTCAGGTAATATTTCGAGAAAAATGTTGCAAATTTACTAGATTAAAGTGGCAAATCTACAAGAAAAAAGTTGCAAATTTACTAGATTAAAGTGGCAAATCTACAAGAAAAAAAGTAGCAGATTTAAGAGATTTAAAGTGGCATATCTGCGCGAAAAAAGTTGCAGATTTACGAGAAAAAAGAAGAAAAAAAAGCAACTTTTTTCTCCCAGATTCACCACTTTAACCCTTAATAGGACACTCATTGAAATACTTGCAAATTCCAAATTTCAACCCTAGAGAATATTGGAAGATATTACATACTGCCAGAATGTGTAAAAAAAAACATACGAAAATAATATTTTGAGAAAAATGTTTACAAGATTAAAGTGGCAAATCTAGGAGAAAAAAATGTGCAGATTTATGAGATTTAAAGTGGTGAATCTGGGAGAAAAAAGTTGCTTTTTTCCCACTTTTTTCTCGGAAATCTGCGACTTTTTTCGCGCAGATTTGCAACTTTAATCTAGTAAATTTGCAACTTTTTTCTCGAAATATTACCTGAAGTTACCAAATATAGTTCTTTGCCTGATAAAGGGTTAAGGGAAGGAAACATAATTAATGGTGCATTATTTTCCCAAAAAATCAATCATTTTGTTTATAAAATGTCACAAAAATTAGGATTGGTGCTGATTTTGGTTTCCCAGAGCCAAAGTTGGCATATGAATAAACTAATACATATTCAGTTTATCAACACATAAGGCAAAAACACAGCTAATATACAAATTTTGTCACTAGCACTTATTGATGCACTAATAGCTCTTATTGCACTATACCTTGATTGTTTGTTTTTATTCTTCCTGTAAGTCGCTTTGGATAAAAGCGTCTGCTAAATGACTAAATGTAAATTTGAGAATCTGAAGCTGCAGGAACTTTAGCTTCTTTTGAGAGTTTTTCCTTGTGAATCAAATTCATTTGTAGTTGTAAGTAAAAGTATTTCACACGATTGTACAACTAGAGTGACAATAAACATTTTGACCTTGATTTTGAATCTAGTGCACTTGTTGGGGCTTGTTCTGTTTGCTAGTGCTCAGTGCTGATGAGTCACTGACAACTTCACTGAGATCTGCAGCTTTTACTTTATTTTGTGCAGAGGACAGTATTATGAAGAGGTGAGATACAGTTGTTTTACACCTTACTACTTTATAAACTACAACAGGATGTGCCAACAAGTGATCAGTGATGTTGCACTTCCTTGATGGTGGATAGGGGCAGATATATTGCATAAATCACTTAGTGCCCATTTCATTTGCTTGCATCTAGAATAAAAGAGATACAATGGCGATAAGGATATTTTCATATCTCTAAGATAAAGAGCTTTATAGCAACCGAGCCAAAGATAAGGATACCATTACCAAATGGTTCAGAAATACGCCTTACTCTGTGTGAGCAGGAACTGATTTTTGATGTCATCTTTTTCAAAGTGTGCCAGAGACTCAACATCTTCCTGTCTTAACTGATTCTTTGAAAAAAAAAAATCAATTTTGGGGCCAAACCACTGACAGAGGATTTATTTAAAGAGCAAACAGAGAGTCCAGTGATTGTAGCAAGACTAATAACTTTAAGAAAAAGTCTGGTACGATTCTATAGTTTTCTCGTGCACAAATTCCCTTCAAAAAGTACAGTCTGTGTAGCCAAAGACTGATATACTGTAGCTTATTTTTTTGGGCATAAAGGAGGCACATACACTTGTTTTATTTTCCTCAAAAGGAAAATAATAAAGGGGCAATCCTGTCAATAAGAACTAAAATATTAGTTTTGTGCTGTAAAGATTTGTATAGCCTCAGACAACACCAGGCTCAATGCTTCTGTCTGTTTCCAGTCTTTATGCTAAGCTAAGCTGATAACTCCAGCTACATTTTTACCATTGTTTTCATGTAATTCTCAGCAAAAACGCAAAATAAGCATATTTCAAACTATGTCAAACTAATTTGACTTTTTCAACTGGTCGGACAAGAAGCTCAGTCACCAGCCAAAAATGTTGCCATTGTGCGTTTCTGCAAACCACAGAGATGATTATCTACAATGTTTCTGTGAGCAAAAGATGAAGGCATTAGATACCTTATCATTGTTAACCCTTTATCAGGCAAAGAACTATATTCGGTAACTTCAGGTAATATTTTGAGAAAAAAGTTGCTTTTTCACGTAAATCTGCTACTTTTTTCGCGCAGATTTGCTTCTTGAAATCTCTTAAATCTGCGACTTTTTTTCATGTAGATTTGCCACTTTAATCTAGTAAATTTGCAACTTTTTTCTCAAAATATTACCTGAAGTTACCAAATATAGTTCTTTGCCTGATAAAGGGTTAAGAGTTAGCTGCAGGGACTAGATAGACATGCAGGTGAAAATTGTGACTGAAAACTGGGACTGCAGTGTTCTTTTCTTGTCCCCTGTGACATATCTGTTTTTGAGAAAAAAATTATTTGACTTTTAAAATGTTAAGGTTACCTAAAAGCCCCGCTACTATACTAACCATATATTTGGTGTTGTGGAAGGTAAAGAGGCTGTAGATGAATGAGAGGAAGATTAATTTCCATAAAAGGCTCCACAGGGTCCACTGTCTTTCTTTAAATTGTCTTTTGGCAGGCACAGAAAAGTACTGAATAATCTTTGGCATTTGTATTGGCACTATAATTAAAATTAAAGTCTTGGATGTGTAATAAATGTTCACCTTTTGTTTCAACCTTTGAAACTCAATTTCAGAAGCTGCAGGATGAAAGGTTACAAAAAGTTTCAGGTTAACAAGTTCAATTCTTATTGTGTTGACTTGGTCAGGAAGCTTTGTGCGCCACAGATGAATAAACTGAGAGTTGTTGGTCATTTAGTCATTGTTATAAGTAAAACATTTAAACTACAAGATGATGAACATTTTTAACGGCCGAAAACCTATTCATTTAATCTGCCTTGTACTTTATTACTAATTCTCTCACTTTTATTATTTGTAGTTTAGTTTTTTTTTAAAGTTTTTTTTTACAATCTACAGTCTTTTTATTTTATTGTCTATTTTCCCGCATAATGTCTTGCATTTGTATTTTTTTTAATTTTAAAGCACTTTTTAGCGTTCTATAAACAAAGTAAATAATAATATTTTATTATTAATATTATTATTATTATAGTTAAAAATAAGAAATGTATTATTGTTATTATTTATTATTATTATTATTATTATTATTATTATTATTATTATTATTAATAATAATAATAATAATAATAATAATATAATAATAATAATAATAATAATAATAATAATAATAATAATAACAACAACAACATTCAATAGTTATTAGTTTAAAGTCATTATTGTTATTATTATTATTAGCATCTTATTTGCAATTAAGATTAATACTAATTATTAAATACTACATTTTTCTTAACATAGAAATAATACAAACTACTGTTATTGTTATTTCCAAATTATATATATGACAATGTTAACATCAACATATATCTGCATATTAATTTTCCAACCTGGTCTCACAGGAATCCGTGAAATAGCCACGGATTCGCTTAACTTGAAATCCGTGGAATAGCCACGGAATCACTCAAATTTCCGTGAAACTGACACGGATTTGGCTACAATGCAAGTTAATGACAGTCATATCCCGTGGCTATTCCAACATACAAAGTGATTATGTACATTCACTGAGTGAATATTTAGAAAATAAAACATATATTTCTTGCTAGAAATGTGATCAAAATCCATTTTTATGCAGAAACGAAGTCAAAATATTGATTTTTTTCACTAAAAATGAGAGAACTGTCCGCCATGTTTTTTGTTCTGACCGCCGGGACCTTGAAAGTCACGTGACTTGGAACAAACCAATAGGAACAAATATCCATGGAATAGCCACGGGATATGACTGTCATTAACTTGCATTGTAGCGAAATCCGTGTCAGTTTCACGGAAATTTGAGTGATTCCGTGGCTATTCCACGGATTTTGAGTTAAGCAAATCCGTGGCTACACTGTAAAAATAGATAAACAATAGTGACTCAATAAAATGTAGGCAACAGATTGCACGCAATGTTATTAATTAAATCTAACTAAGTTACAAATTGAGTTAAAAACAATTTAACAGGAAGTGTCAATTAAAAACGGACTAATTCTATTGTGTTGGATTCATTCAAAATTCTCTTGATTTAGAATTACAGACACATAAAGATTATATTTAATGTGATCAAAATAAGTAGATTCTATCGCAAACATTTTTATGTTAAAGTTACTTAAACAAAATCAAGGATGCATTTATATTTAATACATTTTATCAAATACACTACTGGTCAAAAGTTTTAGAACACACCAACTTTTCCAGAATTGAATTGAAAATGATGCAGTTTATTGTCTCAGTGTACTCTGAAATTAATGCACATTTGCAACATTTAAAATTCTTTATCGAGCATGATAGTGTTTTGAAAGTAAAAAAAAGATTCAAAATCACATTTTATGTTGGACTAAAGGACTAAAAAAAGACACAAAATGACCAAAAAAAGACACAAAATGACTAAAAAAAGACACAAAATTACCAAAAAAGACACAAAATGACTTGTTCCCTGAAAAAGGCCTACTTGTATAATTCTGAAATGTACATTATTTTCCAGTTTTGGTTAAGCTTACCTTTTTTTATTTACCTCTGGCAGTTCACCACTTACCTTTGTACCCTTTCAAGCTGTTCATTTGACTTGAACTGCTTGAATTTCAATAAAAAACTGGAAAAATTGGGGTGTTCTAAAACTTTTGTAGTGTATATTAACCCTATAAAGCCAAGTGTATCATATTTGATACACAAGTTTTTGAGACCTCTAAATCATCAGTGTGACTTTTTTTTTCTTTCTTGAAAAACCTGATGTATACATGTGTTGAAGAAAAAAATATATAAACACCAGATGTAGCCCAAATAATTTGCTGGTTCCACTAGTGGATCCATCATTGCGGCATGAAAACTTCATATCAGCAGATGTATGATGTTGTCTTATTTGGAAAAAAAAATATTTTGTATGTTTGAGAAAATTTTTAAAAGGAAAGTCAAAGTTTAATTGGTTAAAAATATTTTAAGGTTGCACGAAAAGACCCGGTGTATCAAATATGATGCAAATTAGAATTCATACATGCAAATTGATATTGATTTTTTTTTGGTTAGCAGGTTAAATAAACATAAATAGAATTTTCTGGCAATTGTTTCATGGTTCAGGCTTTATAGGGTTAAGTAAAACGAAATGACTACAGAATAATTTATTACAGTGTATTTCACGGATTCCTGTGAGAGGAGGTTTCCAGGTTCTAGTTTCCTGATTACGGCCCATGTAGCACTCTCCTCACACTGCCTTGTCATGGTGTATGCAGTGGTGGAAAGTAACTAAGTACTTTTACTCAAGTACTGTACTTAAGTACAATTTTGAGGTACTTGTACTTTACTTGAGTATTTCCATTTTATGTCACTTTATACTTCTACTTCACTACATTTTGAGGCAAATATTGTACTTTTTACTCCACTACATTTAGCTGACAGCTTTAGTTACTTTTCACTCGAGGTTTAACATAAAAAACACAATAAATTTAGGTGATTAGACACTTTTTTAAATAAACCTCATAACAGAATATTAAATAGTCAATATGAGCCCTACCTTGAGAAAATTAAAACGCTGTATACATAAATGCATCAATTATAATAATATAATATGATATTTGGAATATATAAAACAATCTAAGTGGCTCCATTCTGCATAACAAGTACTTTTACTTTTGATACTTTAAGTACATTTTGATGCTGATACTTTTGTACTTTCACTTAAGTACATTTTGAATGCAGAACTTTTACTTGTAGTGGAGTAATTTACCAGGGTGGTATTAGTACTTTTACTTAAGTAAGAGATCTGAATACTTCTTCCACCTCTGGGTGTATGTTTGATAAAAATGTGATATAGTTCCTGCACTATTAGCAAACGGTGACCCTGAGTCCGGTCACTGCAACATATGTGTGCAATCGTGTGGAAGCAGAGCGGGAGCAGAGTCAGCCATGGCGTTTGTTTTAGGCTACATGTTACACTGGAGCTCTAAATGTGTGATGACAGGCGGAAGTCAGAGGGGATGAAAACTGGACTTCAGAACATTTCTGGTAATGAGAACCCTTGAGAAACCCTCCACTTCACCTCTCCGGAGGTTTGGGAATCTGCTCCGTCACACTGAAGGTTGCTGTGCCAGCAGCTTCTCTGCTTGTTTGGTGCTCTCCATTAAGATTGAAGGGTTTTGGAATTAAGATTTGAATGACATGATTTCACGTCAAATAAACTCTTGAATAGCTAGAAATTTGAGGGAGATGCTGCAAAAATAATATCATAGTAATCCCTGCCAAGTGACTGACAGTCTGTGAGAATGGCACATTGAGGGGTTGCCATGGTAACCGGGGCTCCGTTGCAGTGTTTTGCCTAAAATTATCATAAAAAAAAGGGGGGAAAAAGAACCCTGGTCCAAGGACACCATCAGAGAAACATTATGGTAATGATCTTAAACAAGCAGCTCATGTCAGGGGAGGAGAGTACATAAATATAACATTTAAGGTGATAAATTTAAGTAACTATAACACAATAAAACAGAGGGTTATGCATGAAATAATTGCAAGTTTCTAGATGAAAATCAGTTTTGGGAGTCATGGCAGAGTGATATCTGTGTAAGTCAGCTGCAGCTGAGCATTTGATTAAATAAACATTGTGATTTTGGGTCACAAGGGGAGGGGGGCGTTATTAAATAATGCCATGATCCAGATTCCATGTAGTAAAAGACGGATAATCTATTGGGGAAAAACAATAAAAACAAAATAAGAGAAGAAAGGAGAGATAATAATATCTGAGGGAGAATGGACAACAATACAGATGTATCAATGAAAGTACACTAGTTCTCAAAATTTAGAGGGACTTTAGTTGGAAAAGCCTGATAATTTATTTATCGTTATTCATTTATTTTATTTATTAGACTCAGAGAAATGCTACTTAGATGGTAACTCACCAGTTCAGGCTGTTCTCTTGAATGATTTGTAGTTTTTCCTATGAAAAGTGATGCACTGCATGACGTAGCTATCCTTAAAATTGTGCGTGTTTATGCAGCAAAGATGAGAACGCATCAAAGGAAAGGTAGACAAGTGGTTTTGTTGCCTAATAACTAACTAACACCACACTGCAAAAAAGCCAACTTGTATTTTTTGGCCTAAAACAGTGATTTAAGTTGGTAAAACGTGGAAATATAAATTATTGCCATTTAGGGCAATAATGTAAGTTAGCACAACAAAGGAAGCCAGTTGTCTGCTCAAAAACAAGTTGGTGAGTTGTTGTTACTTATATCTTTAAGTTGGGGTTCACAACAAGGGACAATAGTTCTGATAACTCTTATTTCTTTGTTGGGAAATACGGGAAAGCGGTGAAATTCGGTCATTAGCGAAAGCTAGCGGCTAACTGACGCTAGCGGCTAACTGTTGCTAGCGGCGCTGCTTGTTACAGCTACAAGAGTAGCCATTAGCGTATCAATGCTAACTCAAAATTTTGGTCGCAACATTAGCTGACATTTCATAGCGGCGTTACAATCGTGCCAATTCAGCACATTGCAGAAGTTAGCAGAAGTAAGGATTAAAAGTTATTACAATGTAAAATTATAAGTTAGTACAACTTACAGTTGAGTTGACAAAAATCTGAATTCAGAGTTGAGCAAACTCAAAAACAAAACTTAAAATATTTAGTTTGATTGTCCAACTTAAAATTTTGATTGAAGTTTGTTGCCTTGAAATTTTGAGTTCACCCAACTTTTCTTTTTTTGCAGTGTATGTGTTTAACCCTTAATAGGACACTCATGGAAATACTTGCAAATTCCAAATTTCAACCCTAGAGAATATTGGAGGATATTACATACTGCCAGAATGTGTAAAAAAAAAACATACGAAAATAATATTTTGAGAAATAAGTTTGCGAGATTAAAGTGGCAAATCTACGAGAAAAAAATGTGCAGATTTATGAGATTCCTTTACGTCCATTATTTATATACAGTCTATGGTTAAAACAACACAGCAACGAAAAACACATTACAAAGAAGAACACAGAGGCATGTAACACAGAGCTACACACAATAGCACATCACAAACTTGCTGCTTGTCAGATAAATAGGAACAAGTCACAGAGAGAGGACAGAACTGGAGGTCAGTGAGTGCAGAGCGGAGAAGCTGGTTTTTAAAGAGTTAATGGTGCTGCAGCTCCTCTCATTGTCAGGCAGGGTGTTCCACTGGTCGCCTGTACAGAAAAAAATGATTTCCCAAATGCAGTGCAGCGAAATGGTACGGTATAATCTTGTACAGAGGATATTCCTGAGGATCTAATAGAATTTACTGAGCCAGGAAACACAAAGTCATGTAGTGGAGGAAGTTAAGGTTAAATATTCTTCAACTAAGTTGTTTGTTTAAGAAATCAGGCTTCTAAATGCCTTAACATAGCCATGACAGTGCAAAATTGGCACACAATACACCTACACTGTAAAAAATGTTTGTAGAAATAACAGTAAAACACTGTCAAATACATCAGAAATAGGGCGTAAAATTAAAAATTGCCGTAAATCAAAGAATAGCACAAAACTTTCACTTTTTTCTGTAATAAAGTGGAAGAAACACACAGTTTTGCTGTAAAAATATAACATTTTCATGCAAAAATTATGGAGAAATACCATGATGTGTGAATGAATGACACAATTACCCTAAAAATAACGGGAATATTCAGTCTAAATTACAGTTTTTGCTGATATTTACATTTAAATTTAGAATAGAAAATTCACTCACTGTAATTTTTACGGTGAAGTTCTGGCAACCACAGCTGCCGGTATTTTACCGTTAATTAAACAGATTTTTTTTACAGTGTAGAAAAGATCTATTTTTATTCCAGCTGAAACACTCAAGATATGAGCCACCATATCGGTAGCTGGAGTGTTTTAAGTTTTTCTAAATAAAATCTGTATTGGTCTCAAAAGTCTCATATCGATGAGAAGAATGGAGAAGATGAAAGCATACTAATCATAAATTTTCATTATTTGTGTCACGCTGGGAAAGCTGGGTTGACTACACTATAATAAATTATTCTGTAGTAATTTCATTTTACTTAATATATTTATTTATATTTATTATTATTTATTTTAATACACATCTGGAAAAAAAGAAGTGAAGAGTCGTTTAAAAAAAAATAATAATAATTTTTTTCCAAAAATCTCAATTTCCATTTTGAGAGAAAATGCTATTTTTTTTTAATAATTAAAAATAATAATAAGTAAATTAATGTCCTTCCTTATAACCCAAAAACATCAGTTTGCCAGTTTCCCTCATTGCCATCTATCATCCCTTTTAATACCATTTCATTTTACTTAATATATTTGATAAAATGTATTAAATATAAATGCATCCTTGATTTTCAGGCAGTTGTTTAAGTAACTTTAATATAAAAATGTTTGAGATAGAATCTACCTATTTTGACACATTAAATGTTTTAAAATGTTTTTAAATGACACTTAACACTTCCTGTTAAGTTGTTATTAACTCAACTTGTAACGTAGTTAGATTTAATTAATAATATTGCCTGCAATCTGTTGCCTCAATTTTATTGACTAGCTGTTGTTTATCTTTTTTTTTTACAGTGTATGTAACGCCCCATCGGCCACACTTTATTGTTGCAAACTATATAAAATAGTTATATGGTTATATGTATGTGTTCATACAACCCCAATTACCCACTGTGTAAAACGTAAACAAAAAAAAGAACGTGTCAAACTCAGAATTCAAAATGTATATTTCCAAAAAACAAAAGTTTATCATTTTAAAGATAAAATAAAATGGCTTTATTCAGCTTTCAATTAAACATATGTCACAAAAAATTAGCACAATGTCCCAACTATAGCGACTCAATAAAATGTAGGCAACAGATTGCAGGCAATATTATTAATTAAATCTAACGACGTTACAAGTTGAGTTAATAACAACTTAACAGGAAGTGCCTGTCAATTAAAAACAGACTAATTCTATTGTGTTGGATTCATTCAAAATTCTCTTGATTTAGAATTACATACACATAAAGATTATATTTAATGTGACAAAAATAAGTAGATTCTATCTCAAACATTTTTATATTAAAGTTACTTAAACAACTGCCTCAAAACCAAGGACGCATTTATATTTAATACATTTTATCAAATATATTAAGTAAAATTAAATGACTACAGAATAATTTATTACAGTGAATATTTAATATTTTTTAATTTATGAGAAAAAAAATCATATTAACGGTAAAAAAAAAAAGTTACAAATTTGTGAGAAAAAAACCTCAAATTTGTGACCAAAAAATCTAAAAAAAATGGTTGACGAGAATAATGTGGCAAATCTACGAGATAAAAAAAAGCACAGATTTATGAGATTTAAAGTGGTGAATAAAGTGAAATAAGTAGATTCTATCTCAAACATTTTTATATTAAAGTTACTTAAACAACTGCCTCAAAACCAAGGACGCATTTATATTTAATACATTTCATCAAATATATTAAGTAAAAGGAAAAAACTACAGAATAATTTATTACAGTGAATATTTCAGTTTTTCTTTTTCTCTGTTCATCAAAAATCTTAAAATGGGGCAAACGCAATTGAAATATGTAAGCATAAAATCTTTGAATGTATGGAATTGTGTTTGATGCTAAATGTCAATAAAGATTTGTTTTTTTAAAATAGAGAGAAAGTCAAGTCAAGTCAAGTCAAAGTTTATTTATAGAGCACATTTAAAAACAACCTCAGTTGACCAAAGTGCTGTACAGTTATTAAAATAGAATAAATCATACACAAATAGGTATAAATAAAAACAATGAAAACAATGAAAACAATAAAATACTAAAAACAATAAAATAAAATAGAATAGAATAGTAATAAAAACTCAATCCAAAACAGTGTTAGAGATAAAAAAAGACAAATAAAAGGGTAAAAAAGGTAAAAAGAAAACCTAATAATTAATCGTTGGTGTTGTGTGTCAGTAAGTATTCATTTGGCTTTGGGTGACATAGATATCTCATTGATTCCATCCCTTTGGGGGGAAGGGATGATTTGTATTTTTAATCCAAGATAGACAAGGTGGTGGTGGGTGGGTGGGGGCTACACACACACACACACACACACACACACATGCAGGAGAGTGATGTCATCTGCAGAGTGTAAACAGAAACAGCAGAACTACCAATCAGCGCGCGCTCTTTAGCAAATTACAGAGAAAATTAGAGTGTGAGAGCAGGATGAAGGGATGAAGTTCAGATAGAGCTGCAGAGAGAAGGAGAAGCTTTTCCCCCAGATTACAGAACAGCCACAGATTATGGCCTCTGGATTAAGAGGGTTTGAAAAAAAAAAAAAAAAAGTGGAGGCAGAGAGACAAACAGAGAGATTCTGCGTCCCTTTCAGAGTGTTGTGTGTTGGTTTTGGTGAGTGTTTACGTCTGTGTGCTTCTTCCTGCTGTCTGGTGTCTTTATCTTTCTGATGTCCCAGTCAAAGATCAAGGTGAACACATGCAAACACACGTGCACATGCACATAACCACAAGCACAGATTCATATATATATATATACCATATATATATATATATATATATATATATATATACACTACTGGTCACTACTGTGTTTTAGAACACACCAACTTTTCCAGAATTTAATTGAAAATGATGCAGTTTAATGTCTACTCTGAAATTAATGCACATTTGCAACATTTAAAATTCTTTATTGAGCATGATAGTGTTTTGGAAATGAAAAAAAGATTCAAAATCACATTTTATGTTGAACTAAAGGACTAAAAAAAGACACAAAATGACAAAAAAGACACAAAATGGACAAAATAGCCCAAGACTCCATAGAGTTAAGTTGTTAACCCATTTCTTGTTCCCTGAAAAAGGCCTACTTGTATAATTCTGAAATGTACATTATTTTCCAGTTTTGGTTCAGCTTACCTTTTTTATTTACCTCTGGCAGTTCACCACTTACCTTTGTACCCTTTCAAGCTGTTCATTTGACTTGAACTGCTTGAATTTCAATAAAAAACTGGAAAAATTGGGGTGTTCTAAAACTTTTGACCGGTAGTGTATATATATATATATATATATATATATATATATATATATATATACACAGTATTTGCACCCAAACTTACTGATGTGAGAGTGGAATCAATCTCTCATAAGTCTCATGACAAGCCAATAAGATTTATTTACCCAAAAGTTTTAGCTACCCACTTAACCCTTTATCGGGCGAAGAACCGTATTTGGTACTTTTACCTTTTATTTGTCTTTTTTATCTCTAACTCTGTTTTGGATTGAGCTTTTATTACTATTTTATTTTATTGTTTTACTGTTTTTAGTATTTTATTGTTTTTCATTGTTTTTATTTATACCTATGTGTGTATGATGTATTCTATTTTAATAACTGTACAGCACTTTGGTCAACTGAGGTTGTTTTTTAAATGTGCTCTATAAATAAACTTTGACTTGACTTGACTTGACTTGGTAACTTCAGCGGATATCCCAAATAAAAAATGGAAATATTTCGAGAAAAAAGTTGCAAATTTATTTGATTAAAGTTGCAAATCTACAAGAAAAAAGTCGCAGATTTACGAGAAAAAAGTGGGAAAAAAGCAACTTTTTTCTCCCAGATTCACCACTTTTAAGTGTCCAAAAAAAAAAATAGGTCGACTGTTATAACGATCTGCTCATGATCCACACATTGACCACACTGTCCCAGTCTAGGGGCCTCGAGCACAACATGAAAAGGCCCCATCGGCCCCATCTCACAAGTAGCCACAAACAAAGATTAGCTTGAAGAAAAGGTAATATTTATTTATAATGAGAACTTAGGAAAATACAAATATATTCTTCATCTTAGGGGTGGACTAAAGCCAAAATAACAAACAAAACAATCCTGTCATAACCCTTTATGGGGCACTCATTTAAATACTTGCAAATTCCAAATTTCAACCCTAGAGAATATTGGAGGATATTACATACTGCCAGAATGTGTAAAAAGTGGTGAATCTGCGAGAAAACAGTAGCTTTTTTCCCACTTTTTTCTCGTAAATCTGCGACTTTTTTCGTGCAGATTTGCCACTTTAAATCTCTTAAATTTGCAACTTTTTTCTCAAAATATTACCTGAAGTTACCAAATATAGTTCTTTGCCTGATAAAGGGTTAATGACGCATCATTTGATTACATGTAAATGAAATAGCTCTAAGAGGTAAAGTTACAGATCTTTTACGAAAAATGTTTCTTTTTCAGACTCTCTAAATCAGTGACTATAGCTCAGATTTATATGCTGAAAAAAAGGTGCAGCAGGAGCTTTTTTGAGCTGATTTTCCCAGAATTAATTCATTGTCTCCCTTACATCGTCACTTCCCCTTGACCTCTGCTGCTGCAGCGTAGAAACTGTTGTTTTGGAGCACTCACAGGCATAAAAATGTAGACGTCAACTCTACCTGCAGGGAAAGAATTATTATAATAAGTACACGAAGGAGAGAGAATACATTAATCACTGAATTCTGAACAGATCCAATTCTGACTGGTTTTGTAATGAGCTTTTTTTATTCTCTTTCTTTGCTCTTTTATTCATTGTGTCTCTTTTCTCTGTTCGTTTCAGAGCTCCTCGGAGCAGCAAAACGAGTGAACGTCAACATCCAGGATGCAGACGGGTGAGAGACTAGAACCCTTATTATTCATGTTCCCTGTTCTACTGTTCCACAGTGTCATCATCCTCGTTTTAAATGTTCATTTCCTTTATCTACTGTTTTTCCTGTCTCTCTTTTTCCTTCTCCCCTTCATTGTTTCCCTTCTTCTTTCCTTTCTTTCTGTCTTCCTGACATCATATCACAGGGGTGTCAAACTCTGGCCCGCGGGCCAAATTTGGCCCGCAGTGTAATTTTATTTGGCCCGCGAGGCAATACCAAATTATTATATAATTATTGTACTATAAAAGCTGACCCGCCGGTATTATACGGCGCATTTACAGCTAATACTACAAATCCCACAATGCCCTGCTGTTGTTTTGGCGCGTCAATCAGGACAGGACCCAGAAACGCTCCTCTGTGACAGTCGTCATAGCAACCTCAAGCTAGAGCTGTCTCCCAGCTACCCCTTCCCAAAAATGGAGAAAAGAAAGGCAGAATTTATTAACCTGTTGAAAAAGTTTATTTTGATATTTAAATCAGAAGGATGCAAATAGAAAAGAGGCATACGATTTTTATTTATTTTTTATTTAATAAATTAATGACATTGATGTGTTTTTTATTTGAAATTTGATTTTGCATGTCTGCACTATTTAGTTATATATTGTATGTTTATAAGTGTTGCTGGTTCCATATTTAATGTTAAAGCAAAACATGTTTGGTATATATTAAAAGGTTTATTTGTTCAATGTTGGCCCGCGATTTTATTCAAGTTTTACATTTTGGCCCATTGTGTGTTTGAGTTTGACACCCCTGTCATATCATGTCACTACGTTTCAAAAGAGTGCTATCGTTACACTGCATCATATTTAAAGAGCTGAATCCCTGACTTGATGCATAACATTTGCTCAGATTCAAAATAACAACATGACTTGTTGCATATACAACACAGTATTTAGGGCAGTGGTTCCTCACTTCTCAGGTCAGAACAGTAGAAATTGAATAAAACCCCTCAAGGGATTACAAAATGTGCCTATAATCAATATTTTTGACACACTGGACTAGATGACAATGTTATGATGTAAAAGGGGTCGTTTATATTGATAAACCTACAGAGAATTATAACCCAAATATGCAGCTCCTCTCAGCTTTAGTGAGTTTGTGAGTTTCAGCTCATTGTTTAGCTGTCCAGCCACAACTTTACTGTTTTGTTTCCCTCTCACTGCTCTCATAGCACTGATTTTAGCCAAACAGACAGCCACAGTTATGAAGTAGCTGGTAAAGATAGTTGAGCATTCAGCAGTTAACCCTTTATCAGGCAAAGAACTATATTTGGTAACTTCAGGTAATATTTCGAGAAAAAAGTTGCAAATTTACTAGATTAAAGTGGCAAATCTACAAGAAAAAAAGTTGCAGATTTACGAGAAAAAAGTGGGGAAAAAGCAACTTTTTTCTCCCAGATTCACCACTTTAACCCTTAATAGGACACTCATTGAAATACTTGCAAATTCCAAATTTCAACCCTAGAGAATATTGGAGGGTATTACAAACCGCCAGAATGTGTAAAAAAAATCATACGAAAATAATATTTTGAGAAAAAAGTTTACGAGATTAAAGTGGCAAATCTACGAGAAAAAAACATGCAGATTTATGAGATTTAAAGTGGTGAATCTGGGAGAAAAAGGTTGCTTTTTTTCCCACTTTTTTCTCGTAAATCTGCGACTTTTTTCGTGCAGATTTTCCACTTTAAATCTCTTAAATCTGTGACTTTTTTTCTTGTAGATTTGCCACTTTAATCTAGTAAATTTGCAACTTTTTTCTCGAAATATTACCTGAAGTTACCAAATATAGTTCTTTGCCTGATAAAGGGTTAACTATAAGTTAACTATGCTTTTTGCAACTACCGGATCTAAAGCGAGAACAATGCCTTATTACTTGTTAATTAATGGTTATTAAGGACCTTATCATAAAGCGTTACCGAAAATCCTAAGATAATTTCTTTGTTTTTGCAGTTTCTGGCTCTGAAAAATGGCGTAATTCTGGCGATTTTTAAAAAAGAAAACAAGCTTTTCACACTCGCCAGGAGGTTGTGGGGTTCAGAGCAATTAAATTAAATGTAATTAAGCATTAAAGAGCAGTTTAACAACCCTAAAAAATCTTAACTTTCCACCTTGCTGAACACTGAATGGCTGTAATGCAGGACCCCATGACAACAAAACACCAAACTCCACCGGGTCTCTTTATTTTGTAGCTGATGCCTGGTTTAATCATCCAACTGACAGAGGAAAGCAAAAAAGGACACAATCTCCCTCTGAGATCAATATACTATCCGCCATATCAGTTCACACATCACTCTCAGCTTTGATCTATCTTTGAGACATTTTTCCAGCTGAAGACTCTCTTAATAACCTTAAAGAAGAGCCAACATTTCTCACAGCTCTTAATTTGCTCAGAAATGTTCTCTTATCGACGCCGAATACACAACTATGGATTTCGGCTATATTTAGACTCACGAGTGGTTAAGCTTTTTATGTGCACATGCTTGGTTTGCAATTGTGTTCCATTTGGCTAAATCAGATAACAAAGATCTTTTATTATGTTGATTGGAATCAGATAATTGGACTCAACTCCTTGTGTAATGACTGATGATTCGCTGATTTGACTCTAGGGCCCGGCCCTTATATTCACCAGGGATCCATTAGACACACACACACACACACACACACAGATGCGCTGTGTGCACGCTTGGCTCCGGGGTAGAGAGATTGCTTATTAATGGAAGTAGGTCATTTGCCCCCTCCCGTCGCTCACACAGAGCTGAGGGGCGGAGCTGCTCTACGCTGAAGATTATTTCAGCAAAGTTATGCTCTGGTTTTTTAGACTACATATAGCAATATGTGTATTTTTAAACATAATCTGTGTCTGTGTGAAGGTTGGCACCTCTGCACCATGCTGCTCTGAGTGGTAACAAGGAGCTGATCTCTCTGCTGCTGGAGGCCCAGGCAGCAGTGGATATTAAAGACCATAAAGGTAAAAAAAAAATGCACACAGATTTTCACAGAGTGTCCTTTAAAGTCAGTATTTTTGCCATCAAACAGGAACAAAAAACACACACAGCTGGCCAGAAAACAATCACACACAAAAAAAAAGAGAGACAGGAAAACAAATACCGGCTTCCCCTGCGTGACTGATAATACCCTCTTGTGTAATAAAAGGTGAGCTTGTTAGAAATGTAATAAGAATTCTGCCTGTGTACTATGCAGTGTTTATGAGAGGTGACAGATTTGTGTGCACAGCAAACAAAAGACAACAGAAGAGCTTCATAGCTGCAGGAGCCAGAGCCAAGCTGAAGCAGAGCAGCAAATATCTCCATCTCAGACTGGCAGATTTTGCAAGAAGAAGAGGAAATCTCAGGGCAGATGGGAGATATAATCCCTCCAGGATGTAGGCCTACTGTCTCCACATTGCCAGTCGGCTCAGTGATGCCCAGAAAGGCTCTAAATAGACGTCTACAACTGGCAAGCATCCTTAGCAGGTGGTCCCACCTCCTCAATTCTCTCCGTGAAGGTGGTAGGGAAACCTTCAATCATTTTCACTGGAGCCTCGGGGGTTGACTTGACCCAGATATTTCCCTCAGGAGTTGGTGGGGATCAAAATAGAGCAAAAAGGAGAGAATGTTTATGTTGCTGGATTCTCTCGATAACATGAGATCACACGAGAATCTAGGGTTCAATCCGTTTTGTCTGGTTTAAGGCAAGGCAAGTTTATTTGTATAGCACAATTCAACGCAAGGTAATTCAAAGTGCTTTATATACCCATTAAAACAGCAAGACACAATTGAAAACAGTAAAAACAGTCAAATAAAAAAGGGAAATATACACTACTGGTCAAAAGTTTTAGAACACACCAACTTTTCCAGAATTTAATTGAAAATGATGCAGTTTAATGTCTCAGTGTACTCTGAAATTAATGCACATTTGCAACATTTAAAATTCTTTATTGAGCATGATAGTGTTTTGAAAGTTAAAAAAAAGATTCAAAATCACATTTTATGTTGGACTAAAGGACTAAAAAAAGACACAAAATGACCAAAAAAAAGACACAAAATGACAAAAAAAGACACCAAAAGACACAAAATGACTTAAAAAAGACACAAAATGACCAAAAAAAGACACAAAATGACTTACAAAGACATGAAAATAATTCAAAAATGGATAAAATAGCCCAAGACTCCATAGAGTTAAGTTGTTAACCCATTTCTTGTTCCCTGAAAAAGGCCTACTTGTATAATTCTGAAATGTACATTATCTTTCAGTTTTGGTTAAGCTTACCTTTTTTTATTTACCTCTGGCAGTTCACCACTTACCTTTGTACCCTTTCAAGCTGTTCATTTGACTTGAACTGCTTGAATTTCAATAAAAAACTGGAAAAATTGGGGTGTTCTAAAACTTTTGACCGGTAGTGTAAATAAAAATATAAATAAGATAAAATAAGAATGCAGCAGGTTAAGTTTTGTGCTTTTGTGCTAGTTCGGGCAATCAGTGTCTTGTGAGAAGCTAACTGGCAGTTTCCTGTTTGTGGCGACTGTTCCCAAAAACAATGGTGGCTCCTGAAGAGGTTAGCCTGTATCCATTTCATCAGAAGAAAAGAGTATTTCTTCATTGAAAGAAGAGCAGATAGCAGTTCTGAAGGTTTTCGCTCCTCTCCAGAGAGGTTTTAGCACGGCTGGTGTGTGACGATCATATAAAGATGATTCATCCAATCACCTGCCAGGTATTTTTTGAAAGCGCCTACCTTTTTCCGAGCAGTTTCCTATGATGGCTTCTCAGCATCACACCGTGGTGGCCAATCACGTAACCAGCAATTTTGTGAAATAGTACAGTAAACAACTGCTTCTTGCTGCCATTGGACAGGAGCTGAAAACACATTTGGTACAAGAAAGTTTAAAAAAAACTAAACTATAAGGGTAAAAAATGAAATACAAGAATTTACTCCCACCTGCCCAGAAGTGTGTGTAACTGCTAACCACATGGATTCTCATTGGAGCAATTCTGTGGGGAAACTGATTGTGTGTTTCCAGCTCCCTGTCTTTTCTTATCCAGTAATGAAGGAAATCTGGAGATCATTAAAACACTCTGACAGAACAATAGAAATTGCGAAATATAAAGCACCACCTGATTTGGCGAGAATGCATCCTAAATAGGAAGCTGTTTGCTAACAGCTTCTGGCATATCAGCTTGTTTCCAACTGACAAAGAAAACCAAATTTTACACTTTTAATATTTATCCGTCACTTGTATGTCATAACAGGAAGTGTTTCCTTGGACTTTGAAGTTCTGATCCTGATTCAGGCTTTGTCACACCCGTCTCCAAAATGTTCTTGTGCAGAGATGCCAACTTAAGGTCAATGACCTGAACATCCTGCAGGCTTGATATCCTGTCCCAAAAGAGATCATTAACAAAAAAAGCAGCCAACCAACTCAGTAACTCAGCCAGGATGTTTCTGGGAACACAATCGAGGGTATTTCCAAAATCAGATAACTCATTTGGTTGCAATTGTAAAATTTCTGTGAGACTTCTCTTTTTTGTTTTAAGTGTCCAAAAATAAATAAGGTCGACTGTTATAACTCCCAAGTAGCCACAAACAAAAATTAGCTTGAAGAATGGGTAATATTTATTTATAATGAGAACTTAGGAAAATACAAAAATATTCTCCAACTTAGGGGTGGACTAAAGCCAAAATAACAAACAAAACAATCCTGTCTTAACCCTTAATAGGACACTCATTGAAATACTTGCAAATTCCAAATTTCAACCCTAGAGAATATTGGAGGATATTACATACTGCCAGAATGTGCAAAAAAAACCATATGGATCCGGGGGAGGGGGGTAATATTTTGAGAAAAAAGCTTACGAGAATAAAGTTGCAAATCTACGAGAAAAAATGCGCAGATTTATGAGATTTAAAGTGGTGAATCTGGGAGAAATCCCTTGTAAATCTGTGACTTTTTTCGCGCAGATTTGCCACTTTAATCTAGTAAATTTGCAACTTTTTTCTCGAAATCCATGTGGTTCTATGACCTCACAGAGAGGCATGGGGACCCCATTTTGGATATCCGCTGAAGTTACCAAATATACACTACTGGTCAAAAGTTTTAGAACACACCAACTTTTCCAGAATTTAATTGAAAATTATGCAGTTTAATGTCTCAGTGTACTCTCAATCTTTCTTGAGCATGATAGTCTTCACATTTTATGTTGGACTAAAGGACTAAAAAAAGACACAAAATGACCAAAAAAAGACACAAAATGACAAAGAAAGACACCAAAAGACACAAAATGACTAAAAAAAAGACACAAAATGACCAAAAAAAGACACAAAATGACAAAGAAAGACACCAAAAGACACAAAATGACCAAAAAAAAGACGCAAAATGAATTACAAAGACATAAAAAGAATTTAAAAATGGACAAAATAGCCCAAGACTCCATAGAGTTAAGTTGTTAATCCATTTCTTGTTCCCTGAAAAAGGCCTACTTGTATAATTCTGAAATGTACATTATTTTTTAGTTTTGGTTAACCTTACCTTTTTTTATTTACCTCTTTTTTCATTTGACTTGAACTGCTTGAATTTCAATAAAAAACTGGAAAAATTGGGGTGTTCTAAAACTTTTGACCGGTAGTGTAGTTCCTTGCCCGATAAAGGGTTAAAAATAAGAAATTTACCTGAGAAAACAAAAGTTACAAAGTCTTACCTCCCTACCTACTTAAACAAGAGAAAACCAGAAACAAAACCTGGCAACCCACCCTTACTGCTCAAACAAGGGAATTATATCCAAAACCACAAGTTAACTCAAACAAAAGTGTGAACCGGTTGGGAGAAGAGGAGGATGAGGAAATGCCTGCTGCCAGCGACGGCCGCCATCTTGGCTCCATTTAAACCAGGTGGCTCCGGCTGCAGCCAATCACAGCCCAGGCGTGGAACCTCTCCACCAATCACACCGCGGCTATGGCACACTCCAATCTGCATATAAAAAAGGAAAACAAAAACACAAGGCACACATACAAATGCAGTTTGCTAAACCAGTAGTTCTCAACCTTTTTGAGCCCCGACCCCCAATTTAACATGCATGTTGAATTTTGGACAAATAATGAAGCAGACAACAACGAAAACATCTCTCTGGATGTGCATTTATATATTTTTTATATTTTATTGTTAATCTAAGTCCTTTGCTATCAGTTTAAAGGTCCATTCTGACCTCCTGAGTGTGTAACAGTCAGCTTCAAGCCAGAGACTCCTTGGAAAGTAACAACTTGATACTTTGGGATTTGTCAGAAAAGACACAAAATGACCCAAAAAAGAACCAAATTGACCACAAAATGATTGAAAAAAGACACAAAATTACCAAAAAATTACATAAAATTAAGCGAAAAAGGACTCAAATTGACCACAAAATGACAAAAAATGACCACAAAAAGACACAAATTGACCAAAAAAGGAAACAAAATGACCAAAAAAAGACACAAATTGACCACAAAATGATTAAAAAAGACACAAAATGACCCAAAAACACACAAAATTACCAAAAAAAGACATTAAATGACCAAAAAGACTAAAACACATTAACACATGAACACTTTAACACAGTGGAGACAGAGCTGACTTCCAAAATGATTTGGCGACCCCCAGAAATCATCTCGCGACCCCAATTGGGGCCGGGACCCCAAGGTTGAGAACAGCTGTGCTAAACAATAACTATAATAATGACCACAGTCATAACACAAATATAGCACTGAAATTCACACAGACATATGAATGAAAAATATCAGTTTAGCTTCCTGAATTTCAGGATGAACTAACAGTTGACCGCTGGAAAGTGAATAACGGCTCATATCACTTGCAGCAATCCACCAAACGAGTTAAGTCCAGAGTGTCTCTTTCCCTGCAGAGCCGGAGTAAAGTCCTCTCTTCTCTTTGCACACTATCTGGAAGCTCTTTGTAGCTGACTGAGAGTCATTTTCCATTACATCTCTTGTTATATGCAGACTTTAGCTTCTGTAACTCCTACAGCTGCTGTGTCTCTTTATCCTGCCAGCACCTCTCCTCTGAGTCAGGACTCCCTCATGCCAGCCAAGCCTGCAGGGCCTCTTTATTCAGCTTGACGATGTGGCTCATCGCTGGTATTAGGACTGGGGGTCTTGGGTTGCTGCCATGAGAAACATGCTCACTGCTCCTTGTAGCCACTACTACAAAGTGTTTAATGTCTTCTGGTTAGAGGCACCAGTAATGACTCCGTGGTGGATTTTTTGTGCTGTGAACTCTGCACCACCTTTCATTTCCTGCGTTGCTCCAAGAGCGGACTGCAATGTCCAGTTTTCTTTAAGCGGTAATTCTCTAAGGTCCTGTTCAGCCAGTGGTCGGGGATTTCTTGTCTTAGTCTGAAAGCAGTTTGTCTGCAACATCCCTTGAGTACAATGCTTGCACAAACAATACTCCAACGGTCACGAAGGGTCACAAGCACGTCAACCACAATAAGATTGAATTTCCAGAAGGAGCACAGAGAGATTGTGCCTGTGAAAGAGATATATTACAGAAATGTTTTCAAAAAATGTCATTTAATTAGGGCTGAAATGAACGATTGTTCATTTTTTTTTCGATTGTTCAAAAAAGAACCAAATTGACCACAAAATGATTGAAAAAAGACACAAAATGACAAAAAAATTACATAAAATGACCACAAAAAGACACAAATTGACCAAAAAAGGAAACAAAATGACCAAAAAAAGACACAAATTGACCACAAAATGATTTGAAAGTGATTTGAAATGATTCAAAATGATTTGAAATGAGTTAACAATACTCCAACGGTCACGAAGGGTCACAAGCACGTCAACCACAATAAGATTGAATTTCCAGAAGGAGCACAGAGAGATTGTGCCTGTGAAAGAGATATATTACAGAAATGTTTTCAAAAAATGTCATTTAATTAGGGCTGAAATGAACGATTGTTCATTTTTTTTTCGATTGTTCAAAAAAGAACCAAATTGACCACAAAATGATTGAAAAAAGACACAAAATGACAAAAAAATTACATAAAATGACCACAAAAAGACACAAATTGACCAAAAAAGGAAACAAAATGACCAAAAAAAGACACAAATTGACCACAAAATGATTTGAAAGTGATTTGAAATGATTCAAAATGATTTGAAATGAGTTAACAATACTCCAACGGTCACGAAGGGTCACAAGCACGTCAACCACAATAAGATTGAATTTCCAGAAGGAGCACAGAGAGATTGTGCCTGTGAAAGAGATATTACAGAAATGTTTTCAAAAAATGTCATTTAATTAGGGCTGAAATGAACGATTGTTTTCATTATTAATTAATCTACTGATTGTTTTCTCCATTAGTCCATCCATCATTTGATCTACAGATTGGCAGAAAATAGCAAAAAATGGTTCCCAGGGTTCATGGTGCCATTCAAAAATGTCTTGTTTTTTCTAAAAAAATTTAAATATATTTAGTTTACTATCATACACTGAAAAAAGAAAATAGTTGAACCAACTTAATTGAATTGTTTCATTTGGTAACACCTAAATTAATTAAGTTCTTTCAAATTAATAAAAAAATAACATAACTGATTTTAAATTAATTTGAAAGAACTTAATTCATTTAGGTGTTACCAAATGAAACAATTCAATTAAGGTGGTTCTTTTTTCAGTGTAGAAGAATAAATAAACATAAAAAGCCACATTTGAAAGGGTTGGAGCCAGTACTAAAACAGTTAATCAGTTATCAGCATAGTTCCTGATTAATTTTTTGGTCAACCGACTAATCGTTCCAGCCCTTGTGAATTCACCATATAGTAGGAATCAAAAATGCTAAAAAAGCTAAATAACCACTGACGAACTGGTCTGTCTAACAATAACAGAGTCTGTGTACTTGCATGCATTCACATGTCTTTATATTCTCATTTTCTTGTATGTATCTGTGTGCATGTCCTTGTGGGGTCTGTGTTTTATTGTGCTGTCATCTTTGTGTGTGTTCTTGTATGTGTGTATGTGTGCGTTTTGTGTAGGGATGCGTCCTCTGCATTACGCTGCATGGCAGGGGAAGACTGAACCAATGAAAATGCTGCTGAAGGCAGGCTCGTCAGTCAACGGACAGTCAGATGAAGGACAGATCCCTCTCCACCTATCAGCTCAGCACGGACATTATGATGGGGTAACTGTGTTTGTGTGTGTGTGTTCTAGTGTGTATAGCAGCTATGTGTGTGTTTTTTGTGAGGTGTTGTCTATTATGTGTGCCTGATGATGCATGCATGATTTGTGGTTGTCACAAGCAAGAAAATTCAGAGGCAGAGCCAGTAATATTTCTATGTGTGTGTGTGTGTATGTTACAGTCAGAGATGTTGCTACAACACCAGTCCAACCCATGTATCTCAGACTCAGCTGGGAAAACACCGTTGGACCTTGCCTGTGAATTTGGACGTGTTGGTGTAAGTAGAAAATGCAAAGAGGTGCATCTTTATTTGTTTATTTTTTTTATTTAACCTTCATTTGATCAGGAAAGCCTCAATTACACCGGCCTCGAGATTTCTACGCGCTGTAACTTAAGAAAACCAATGTAAAATTGAAAAAAGAACAACCCAATACATAAACACGCTTCAACAATGACTTGCAGATAGGGATGGGTACCAAATTCGGTACTTTTATAGGTAGCGACCGAATTCCGCCGGTACTACCGAGTACCAAAATCAAACGGTACCATGTTTCGGTACATAAACGGCGTTAACGTTAAACTGATTGATTTCAACCTGTTTTCATTTGACATCTTTGATTAACAAGCGTGCTGACGATCGCACTATTTTTTTATTTTTTTATTAACCTCCTCGTCTGGTCCTGTCTGCTCACCGCGGCCACTAGCTGCTGCCCTCTTCCACCCCGGCGCAGAGACGAACAGCCGGCTCTAGGCCTGCTAGCCGCCAGCTGCTAACTCTCCAATGTCTCTACCTGGGCTTGGCCTTCGTCTGCCTCCAGATTGGACCTTCCTTACTCCGTTTGCTCTCTCCATTCTTCTGTAGACCAGTCATTAGCAACTAGCAGCTAGCTGCTGCATCTCTGGTCCTCCGCTAATACTCCGCTCTTCAACTCAGGAATATTACCTGCCACTTTACTCCAAACTGCCTCGCTGAAATTAAATCCCTCGGACTCCTGCGTCATCCTCGATATGTGCACAGAGCAGCCCGACTCAACTTTGTTTATTCCAACCATGCCATGCCCACAATACTGTCTGACCGGTGCTGCGCCGCACAGCTACGACGTCATCACAACAAATCACACGTGCACTTGCAACTTTTTTTTTTTTTCGTGCACTTTCCACCTGAGAGCGCTCCTCTGCATTCTTTGATAACACTGCAACCTTCATGTTACAAAATGCACGTTCACTCAACAATAAAGCACTGCTCATCCTGGATTTTATATTGTTTTGATATAAGTTTATATTTTGAGAAATAAATATGTTGAATTGAAAAATTGAGATTTAATTATTAAACAAATTAACATTTATTACCACATAAACAAACGCAAAAGTACAGAAAGTACAAAGTACCAGTACTGATTCCCAGGTGCCGGGTATCGGTACCGTATCGGTTCAAATGTGACAGGTACCCATCCCTACTTGCAGACATATAAAGACAACACAAGACAACAAAGACAACTGAGTCGCTTCTGTTTTCCTCTGAGCTACCAACAACACAGCACACACTGTATTTCTAAACCAAATGTGCAACGGAGAGAGTAATAGAATACTTTCTGGCCTTGATTTCCATATAAACAAGTAGATCGATCCAGTCGGCCAACCTTCATATATATCTTTCACAACACCGCAAGCAGCCTGGCTTCGGTTAATGCTACCGCCCAAAGTAAGAAACAACCGTAAGAATCCCAATTTGAACAAGAATTTCCACTTTCATTGCCATATCTTTTGAATCTCTCCATTGCAGGTTTAGGGTTGGTTTGATTTGATTTGATATGTGTGCTATTAGGTAAAAAGTAAAGTAATTAGGCCTTTTATTTTAAAAGATACTTGACAATGTGGGAGATAATAAAGAGTCTGCCGTTGTGGTTCAGACGATGGAGCGTCCGTGTTATCATTTTATTACTTTAATAAGTTTAGGTGCAACTCTATCCTCCTCCTGTTTGTGCCATATATCCCTTCCTGGTGGCAGACAGAATTTCACCTTGAAACAACTCATAAAATGTCTAAAACCATACAAAATAAGTATAGCCAATTTAACATTTACACCCTAATTTATTCCAAAAGAGAGAGTGCACAGTTTCTGCATCAATTATTCTAATTCACAGAGAAACAACACTTTAAATCTATTTATGTAAAAGTTGCAAAAAAGTGTGAGTAGCATACATATAAGCTTGTTTACATAATTTAGTGCAGACTTCAGCAGCTGTTGACAGAAAGGGCTCTATATTATACGTGAATGTATAATTTTGGTGTGTGTTTTTGTTTTAGGTGGTCCAGCTGCTGCTCAGCAGTAACATGTGTGCAGCCATGCTGGAGCCCAAACCCTCCGACCCTAACGGAGTGTCACCTCTGCATCTCGCTGCCAAGAACGGACACATCGATGTCATACGGTCTGAAAAACTTTGAGTCATTACAGTCTCAGTGTGTGTCTGTCTTCACTCCTACTCTGTCTGTCTCATCTAATCTACCTTTTCACTCCAGGGTCACAATTATGATTATGAAATATGTGTTACAATCTAAAGCAGTAGTTCTCAACCTTTTTGAGTCGCGACCCCCAATTTAACATGCATGTTGTCCGCGACCCCCGCTCACTGAACAGAATTTCAAGCGCACAGTTCAGATCACCCAAAAAAGAAACAAAATGACCACAAAAAGATACAAAATGACTAAAAAAAGACACAAAATGACCAAAAAAAAGACACAAATTGACCAAAAAAAGACACAAAATGACTATAAAAAGAAACAAATTGATCAAAAAGACACAAAATGACCAAAAAAAGACACAAAATGACCATGAAAGACTCAAAATGACCAAAAAAAAGACATAAATAACCAAAAAAGACACAAAATGACCAACAAAAAGACACAAAATGACAAAACAAGACACAAAATGACATAAAAAGACACAAATTGACCAAAAAAGACACAAAATGACCAAAAAAAGGAAACAAAATGACCAAAATAGGACACAAAATGACCAAAAAAAAGACACAAAATGACCAAAAAAGACACAAAATGACTAAAAAGACTTAAACACATGAATACTCTAACACAGTGGAGACAGAGCTGACTTCCAAAATGATTTGGCGACCCCCAGAAATCATCTCGCGACCCCAACTGGGGTCCCGACCCCAAGGTTGAGAATAGCTGATCTAAAGAACATAGTTAAAGTCTTTGAAAATGCTGCTACCGGCATATTTCTATTGACAGTTATCTAGATTTTTTTAATTCTACAATGTTTAGCCACATACATTTACTTTTTACTTTACTTTTGTTATTCTATATAGGCATTTAGGTAACGCTTTATATTAAGGTCCTTAATAACCATTAATTAACAAGTAATAAGGCCCTTGTAAGTCCTTACAAGATGCTTATTAACATTATTGTGTATATAAGCTTATATAAGTGTTAATAATGGCATTATAATACAGCTAATAGCAGGCTATAAGAGATGTATAATAAGAACATTAATAAAAGCCTCATGAGTATCTTATAATTCTTCATAACAACATTACAAACACCCATAACCCCCCCATTATGTCTTTGCCATGCCTTTATTAATCTTATTTTGTTTGCTTATTGATATTAAAATATACTTTATTGCTCATCTATTATAAGTTAACTATAAGTTAACTATGCTTTTTGCAGCTAAAGGGATCTAAAACGAGAACAATGCCTTATTACTTGTTAATTAATGGTTATTAAATTAAAGCTTTACCGGCATTTATATTAAATGATGTTATGCAAGATAACATGCAAATAATGGTTAATGTTATCAATATTTGTGCTGCAGGTTGCTGATTCAGGCTGGAATAGATATTAACAGACAGTCTGAGTCTGGCACAGCGCTCCATCAGGCAGCCCTCTGTGGGAAGACAGAGGTAGTGCGCCTGCTGCTGGATGTAAGTCCATCTGTCTGTCTGTCTGTCTGTCTGTCTGTCTGTCTGTCTGTGTGGCTGTTTAATAGCTTTATGAAAGCAACTGTTGTTAAAGCTGCCTCCCTCTCCTCAGCCGAGCAAGTTTTACACCTCAGCACTTGGCGTTCATCCCACAGAGCTGTGTGATGGCGCCTTTGGGATATGTTAGCTTGTTACATAAAAATATAACAGCGTGGCCAGCATCCTACCTGTCATCATGCAATATATTCAATATGCATTGCACATACACTACTGGTCAAAAGTTTTAGAACACACCAACTTTTCCAGAATTTAATTGAAAATGATGCAGTTTAATGTCTCAGTGTACTCTGAAATGAATGCACATTTGCAACATTTAAAATTCTTTATTGAGCATGATAGTGTTTTGAAAGTAAAAAAATAGATTCAAAATCACATTTTATGTTGGACTAAAGGACTAAAAAAAGACACAAAATGACCAAAAAAAGACACAAAATGACAAAAAAGACACCTAAAGACACAAAATGACTAAAAAAAGACACAAAATGACAAAAAAAAGACACAAAATGACAAAAAAGACACCTAAAGACACAAAATGACTAAAAAAAGACACAAAATGACTAAAAAAAGACACAAAATGACCAAAAAAAAGACACAAAATGACAAAAAAGACACCTAAAGACACAAAATGACTAAAAAAAGACACAAAATGACTTACAAAGACATGAAAAGAATTAAAAAATGGACAAAATAGCCCAAGACTCCATAGAGTTAAGTTGTTAACCCATTTCTTGTTCCCTGAAAAAAAGGCTACTAATTCTGAAATGTACATTATTTTTCAGTTTTGGTTAACCTTACCTTTTTTTATTTACCTCTGGCAGTTCACCACTTACCTTTGTACCCTTTCAAGCTGTTCATTTGACGTGAACTGCTTGAATTTCAATAAAAAACTGGAAAAATTGGGGTGTTCTAAAACTTTTGACCGGTAGTGTATATATTCAAACCAGCTCTGTTTTGTTTTTAAACTATATAGTCAGGCGGCTTAGCCAAATAAAGGGGACACGCCGGACAAAAGCACCACATTTTTTCCACATACTCTCTATCATTATAGGTTTCAATTTTTAGCAGGAGCCACTTCATCAAGATTGCGGTGATGGCAGCCATATAAAGTCTATGAGAAATGCTATATCTTCCAAGCCACTTAGAAGGTCAATCTTGTTGTCAAAATATACATTTTCTGGGTCCAGGAATCATTTAAAGCTATTGAGAATATCACTAGATGATTATTTGATCAAATAGATATGTTCATTTTCACTCAGACTGGGCAATTCGCTTCAAGTGCTGCAGCAGGGTATCCTGAGCTGAAAATGTTTGGACTCTATGTTCACGGGAGAGTGAGGATTAGCTGCCATGTACACTGCTCAAAAAGATCAAGGGTACGCTTTCATCTCATGTCAGATCTTGATCAACAAATTATTTACAGTGAGTCATCTAGTGATATTCTCAATAGCTTTAAATGATTCTTTGACCCAGAAAATGTATATTTTGACACCAAGATTGACCTTCTAAGTGGCTTGGAAGATATATTGGTTCTCATAGACTTTATATGGCTGCCATCTCAGATCCACAATCTTGATTAAGTGGCTCCTACCAAAAGTTGAAACCTTTTGAAAAATGTGGTGCTTTTGTCCAGCGTGTCCCCTTTCTTCTCAAATCTGGTCCTAAGCCGCCTGACTAATAACACTTGATAATGTTATAATTTCCTGAAAACGTAATACAATTTGAAACTGATTTCATGTTTGGAAATGTAAATTCTAGACTTTGAAATGTCCAACAAATGGAAAAAGATGTATTAAACTAATATCCCTTTCAATGGGAAATGAACCAGCCCATGCATGCTGATTCATCTAATGCACGATGCTTGCATAATGACAAGAGTGTTTCTTAGATTAGAAACCATCAGTAGATGGCAAAAGCTGCAGAAGACGGCTAATGATACACAAAACAGTCAAGTCAATTTCCATTAAATGTTGTTTCCCATCAGAGTCAGCAGTGATTCTTATTGAATGAATTATGCTTCTTATGCTCCTTATGCAACACTGAAAATAAACTCAGTATTACATTATCCATAAAAAGTAGATTATTCACTGGCTTTTAACTCAACATGAGCCTTTGCTCTGTTTTATTTTCTGTTTTTATTTGTTCTTTGTGGCTTTTTAAAATTAAGATTAATTTTAAAATTGAGATTCATTTTAAAACCCACTTTTATTTACTGTTTATTGTTTTACCCAGCATGAGACTTGCTTTGTTTTAGTTGTTTTTGCTTGTTCTTTGTTTTTATTGTTTTTATTGTTGGTCTGTCCTGCCATGTACAACACTTTGTATCAAGTGTCTTAAAGGGCTCTATAAATAAAGTTGATTTGATTTGATTTGATTTGATATCCATAAAAAGTAGATTATCAGGTTTGAAAAAAAAAGACCATACTGAAAGTGTAATAAATTCCCAATAATATAATGAAGGTATTCAGTTCTTGGTAAAAATGTTATTACAATATCAGTCATACATTTTATTAGTCCCTATTATTTATCCCTACCATAATAAGACTCTAGCTGTTTTGGGCTAAGCCAAATAAATGTAAAATCAATGTGTTAAAACTAGATAAGTTATTTTTCCTGTGACATTTTCAGGAAATTATTACATTATGGGGTGCTACAAACCATTTTGTCACCTTTTTGATGAACAACACACAGTAAATATTGGCAGCAGGCACGCCAGAATGTGCAGTAAATATCCATATTATGAATTTGAAATTCTTGCCTCAATAATTTTCTTCTCGACTTCCACCCAGAGTGGCATCAGTGCAGGAGTGAGAAACACTCTGAGTCAAACCGCCCTGGACATCGTTAATCAATTCACAACAACACAGGCCAGCCGAGAGATCAAACAGCTACTGAGAGGTGAGTTCCACCAGATACACATGCTTTTGAATAATTATTTACGGGAAGTCATGATTCCTGATTTAATCATTAACCCTGCATCAGGCAAAGAACTATATTTGGTAACTTCAGGTAATATTTTGAGAAAAAAGTTGCAAATTTACTAGATTAAAGTGGCAAATCTACAAGAAAAAAAGTTGCAGATTTAAGAGATTTAAAGTGGCAAATCTGCGCGAAAAAAGTTGCAGATTCACGAGAAAAAAGTGGGAAAAAAGCAACTTTTTTCTCCCAGATTCACCACTTTAAATCTCATAAATCTGCACATTGTTTTCTCGTAGATTTGCCACTTTAATCTCGTAAACTTTTTTCTCAAAATATTATTTTCGTATTTTTTTTTACACATTCTGGCTGTATGTAATATCCTTCAATATTCTCTGGGGTGGAAGTTTGGAATTTGCAAGTATTTCAATGAGTGCCCTATTAAGGGTTAAAGTGGTGAATCTGGGAGAAAAAAGTTGCTTTTTTTCCACTTTTTTCTCGTAAATCTGCAACTTTTTTTCTTGTAGATTTGCCACTTTAATCTAGTAAATTTGCAACCCTATTAAGGGTTGAATACACTGATAACAAAATCAATTTGAAATTATTTATTCACTGAAATTAAAAAAGCTGAAAGAAGACAACAACGTTATAGTTACTGCTCTCTGTTTATCATTACTATTAGAACCTTTTACAGCAAAACCAGAGTGCAGTAACGTCATTTTTGGGGTCAAAGGTCAAATAAATCATCATGATTTTTGAGCATAATAATTACATCATTAATACATGTAGAAATAAGTGTCATATCACCAATCTACATATAACACATTTAGCTGGACAGCTAAAGAACATTAAGAAACTTTAACCCTTAATAGGACACTCATTGAAATACTTGCAAATTCCAAATTTCAACCCTAGAGAATATTGGAGGATATTACATACTGCCAGAATGTGTGAAAAACATACGAAAATAATATTTTGAGAAAAAAGTTTATGAGATTAAAGTGGCAAATCTCAGAGAAAAAAAAAGCACAGATTTATGAGGTTTAAAGTGGTGAATCTGGGAGAAAAAAGTTGTTTTTTTCCCACTTTTTTCTCGTAAATCTGCGACTTTTTTTCTTGTAGATTTGCCACTTTAATCTAGTAAATTTGCAACTTTTTTCTCTAATTACCTGAAGTTACCAAATATAGTTCTTTGCCTGATAAAGGGTTAATAGGCAATATCTGAGTTTCATTATTACAAAATAATAAAACATTATAAATTATTTTCACTATACTATATATGATTATAAGTTACAGGGCAGATAATAGTGCTAAATATGTGAATTGTGGTAATTTTCTGAACTAATTATGTAAATAAATGCATTGATAGATCCACCAGCAGCAGAGAAGCAAACATTGCATGCTCCCTGCTCTGTCTTCTGCTCCCTCCAGACTTTCTGCTCTATTTCTAACTCCTAAAAACTCTCTGCTGGTGCTTTTGTCCTCTACTTGACTCCTCTCAACTCTTCTGCTCCACTCATAATATTCTCTTGTCCTGTAGATGCCTCGGCTGCAATGCAGGTGCGTGCACTGAAGGATTACTGCAACAACTACGACCTCACCAGCCTCAACATCAAAGCTGGAGACATCATCACGGTACATAGATGTGATAATCGTCACAAAATGCAACACATTTCTCAACCTGTTCTCAAAGTGCTGCATGTCTGTCGACTGAAATTCATTAGCCAATGCAGAAAATATGCAATTTAGTTTGTTCAAACCTTAGAGACTAAGTAAACCTGCATAAGGTACCATAGAAACTGAGCATAAAAGATGTTGAATTTGCTTTATGGAACTGAACCAACTGAAAATGAGTCAAACTAACTGAAATAAGCCTGGTTTGTCTGCTAAACTCGCTTTATAGAACAAGCTCCAAGAGCTGGTTGCACCAACTCATTATTGATTCAAACATAGCTATGACAGTACTAAATTTACCAAGTGGTGATTATTAGATGCCCAAATGAATTAAAATGGGTTGCTCAAGATTAGTTGTGATAAAAGACTTTGAACCATTTAGCCATTTTTAATTGGTGTAACTGCTGCGTAACTAACTTAACTGAAGCAACTGACAAAGCTAACGTTAGCATGCTAATATGTCACCTATTATACTACCCATTGAGTAGATGACATAATATGGAATATGGTCAATGTATTTGACACTCGATGATGTGCTTGTTTCATATTTATGTTAAGTGACAACAAAACATCTCATGCCATAAAATGAACAAACAGTTGCTAATGAGGTTAGCTTAATTAGATATTTTAACTATGGTGACCGGAAGTCCCGGTTTGTCCTGCATCCGTTCTACTTTCAAACTTGAACCGAAAAAATATCTGAACGTTAGTTTACCGTTAGCTGTAGCTGCACCTTTCCAGAATTAATGGCTGGAGTCAGAGATAACGGAGAGACAACTAAACTGGAATATCCTCTTGACGAACCGGACGATATCGGTATAGAGCCCTTCACCTTCCCCATGAGTTACCGTTAGCACCATATGTCAACAATTCGTTGACTCTTAATCTCGGAGAAACTGAAGTGTCCTTCCGCCAGCTAGTAGATCTTCTTTTTGTTGTTTAATACTTTGTTCCCAATTGACTGGTGAAATAACGAATTATTACATTTCTAAATAAATGATTTAAATTTGAACAGATCTCCTTACTGTAGTACAAAAGGGTATATGACTGTTACACATTTAAATTAAAGAATAAATCAAATTGTTAGCTTAAAATTGAACAGCTACTCAAATTGTGGATTCCAAGAATTGTGGCAAACCTAATATAATATTATATTTCAGTGCTACTACTATATATTCTTGTTGGTATATATCAGTACAAGTGATTTTTTTCCCCAAACAAAACATATATTTTGTGAAAATATGTTGTTTTCAGCTCAAAAAGAGCTTTTACTTGTGTGCCTGGAGGGGTCATCACAATTTTCCATTGGCCCTCTGTCTCTTGACATTGTAAGAGATCTGCAAATGAATGAAAAGATATTGAGGTTTCAAATGCAAGTTAAATAATAAAAATCCATTCAGCCACTGTGGAGATAAAAAAGCAAGGAGTTTAGCATCAGTAGCCTGTGAGCTGTAGATGGGTGATAGCAACATACTGACCTATTGACATGTGACCATGGGAAACATTGCTGAGAACATCAAAACTACATTAAGAGGACATTGAGCTGGGAACAAAGGCCCCTGATGGATATATCCTTGCTGGCTCAACCCTCTGAAGCACATTTTATAAATAAAGTCTACATTGTTGGCACCTCTCTTGCAGCTCATGATGCAACAGTAACTTCCTGTTAACATAGCTGATTGTTTTCAACAGGATTTGCACATTATTAACCCTGTATCAGGCAAAGAACTATATTTGGTAACTTCAGGTAATATTTCAAGAAAAAAGTTGCAAATTTACTCGTTGCAAAAGTTGCAGATTTAAGAGATTTAAAGTGGCAAATCTGCACTAAAAAAGTAACAGATTTACTAGAAAAAAGTGGGAAAAAAGCAATTTTTTTCTCCCAGATTCACCACTTTAACCCCTAATAGGGCACTCATTGAAATACTTTCAAATTCCAAATTTCAACCCTAGAGAATATTGGAGGATATTACATACTGCCAGAATGAAAAAAAAAACATACGAAAATAATATTTTCAGAAAAAAAGTTTACGAGATTAAAGTGGCAAATCTACGAGAAAAAAAATAGCAGATTTATGAGATTTAAAGTGGTGAAAGTGGTGAATCTGGGAGAAAAAAGTTGCTTTTTTCCCACTTTTTTCTCGTAAATCTGCAACTTTTTTCGGGCAGATTTGCCACTTTAAATCTCATAAATCTGCAACTTTTTTTCTTGTAGGTTTGCCACTTTAACCCATTTAATCTGCAACTTTTTTCTTGTAGATTTGCCACTTTAATCTAGTAAATTTGCAACTTTTTTCTCGAAATATTACCTGAAGTTACCAGTTCTTTGCCTGATAAAGGGTTAAGGTGTTTACTAGCCAAAGTTTTAGTGGTTCTAACTGATTTTGTTAGGTGGTGCAGCCCAGTTCAGCTACAGTAAACAGGTTATAATTTTGTTCACTGTATGTATGTGTGTGTGTGTGTGTGTGTGTGTGTGTGTGTGTGTGTGTGTGTGTTGACAGGTTTTGGAGCAGCACTCTGACGGCCGATGGAAAGGCTGTATTCACGATAACCGCACAGGAAATGACCGTGTGGGCTACTTCCCCTCCAACATGGTGGAAGTGATCAAGAGGGCAGGTGACCACCCACATCACAGCTGTATGTGTGTATGTGTGTGTGTGTATGTGTGTGGGGTGGGTGGGAGGATGTGTGTGCTTTCGCTTGTGTGTGAGTTCAGCAGCTGTTCTGTAGCAATAGCTGATCATTAGCTAGCTGCAGCATCATCAGCCTCTTTAGGCTGTTTTTCCCAACCTGTCAATCATCTCCAATGATCAATGCTGTCCTCTATTGGCTGTCACCCCCCCCCCCCCCCCCCCCCCCCTCCCCCTCCCCCTCCCCCCTCTATATTTCTGCTCCTTCTGTCACCTCCCTAATAAATAAACCTGTCCAACCAACCAACCCGCTCTGCTAGATTGTGATGCTTTTTGTTCATATTGTTTGTTTGCTTTGTTGCTATGGTGATAAATATTTTTTGATTTATAGAGATATATTCCCTGTGGATATATGGATGTGTTCTTTTCTCATATTTTGATTTTAACCAGTTATTATTTCGTACATTTTTTAAAATCTGATTAGATTTGTTTTGTTTCAAGTTGACTGATCGGTTGTTGTTGTTGTTGTGTTGTTGTTGTTGTTTTGCACCTCCCTCCTCCTGGCTCGTGTCCAGGTCACTCCCCCTCCCAGCAGTGCCACACCCTCCTGCTCCGCAGACCCAACCCCTGCCCCATTGCCGCGGTCAACGGACACTCATACCCCCCCTCCAAAGTCCTCCCCTTGCATCTGCCTCCCCCTCCTCCTCCCTCTCACCCCAACACACAGTCCCTCCCTCGGTTCTCCTCATTTGGGTACGTTCCTCTCCCCATCTCTCCTCCTTCTCTGTCTACTCCTCCTCTGTCCACTCCTCCTCCTCCTCCTCTTCCTCCTCCTCCTCCTCTCTCCACTTCTCAGGAGCAGCAGAGTCAGACAGGTACATAATGTAGTATCACTTTAAATCAAAGATAAGAATCCTTTCCTCACTTTTTGACAAGACCAAATATAGAATATGAATTCTATCTGCTTGTTCCAGCACTTCACTGCAGCTACATATATATGTGTATATATGTGTGTGTGTGTGTGTGTGTATGTGTGTGTGTGTGTGTGTGTGTGCGCGTGTGTGTGTGTATAAATGTATGTAAATGATCCATATATATATACTGTATAGTGAAGGATCAGTTCACCCTAATCACAAAAGGTATATTTTTTTCATTTTTAATTTTTATTAATTTCCGAACCGAAAAAATAAACAACATAAACTACAACAGCGTAGGCTGGATGCATATACACTACTGGTCAAAAGTTTTAGAACACACCAACTTTTCCAGAATTTAATTGAAAATGATGCAGTTTAATGTCTCAGTGTACTCTGAAATTAATGCACATTTGCAACATTTAAAATTCTTTATTGAGCATGATAGTGTTTTGAAAGTAAAAGATTCAAAATCACATTTTATGTTGGACTAAAGGACTAAAAAAAGACACAAAATGACCAAAAAAAAGACACAAAATGACAAAAAAGACACCTAAAGACACAAAATGAGTAAAAAAAGATAGCCCAAAATAGCCCAAGACTCCATAGAGTTAAGTTGTTAATCCATTTCTTGTTCCCTGAAAAAGGCCTACTTGTATAATTCTGAAATGTACATTATTTTTCAGTTTTGGTTAAGCTTACCTTTTTTTATTTACCTCTGGCAGTTCACCACTTACCTTTGTACCCTTTCAAGCTGTTCATTTGACTTGAACTGCTTGAATTTCAATAAACAAATGGAAAAATTGGGGTGTTCTAAAACTTTTGACTGGTAGTTTACATATTCATACACATACTCACATAGGCACCATTAAACAGATGTACATAAACATATAAACACATACACACATACAGTATATAAAGCCCTATACATATACATGCATCTGCCCTGTCTAAGTAATAAGATAGAAATAAGAACCAGTTAACTTAATATTCAATGTGCATTTCCTTTTATCATTTTGGTTCGGAAAAAAAAGTGAGTAGGCTGAAATATAAAATACTTATCTAGGCCTCTCCCCTGATACTCAACACTTCAAAATAATTAATTGTATTTCTATATATAGCCACTTAATGTCAAATAAATATGTAACTATTATTTATTTACGTATATCAAACAACTTAGATCTGAGAATTTCTATTACTCAGCGCAAGGAAAACAAACGAACAAACAAACTTATATTTACCACTAATTCTCAGTGGTGACTCGCCAACTATTTTGTTCCAAAGGTTATATTTTTATCAGTTCACTTCAGTTGACCAAAAGTCTCACCTCCCTTAGTCACTGTGCTAAATCAGACAACTTGACAAAAATACACATCCATGGAAATGCAGGCTCCATTTAGCTGCGTGCTGCATTGTGTATTATTTTCTGGGAATCAGGAGTCATCGCTTCAGGAAGCTGACAGCAAAGCTCTATTCCCACTGAGATGCTAGATGCTGCGTGTAAAATAGACATATTTTACAATACAACATTTACAAAATTAACATCATGCTGTATTGAAGAAGATTTGAAACTAGCGATTGTGACCTTAACCCTTTATCAGGTGAAGAACTATATTTGGTAACTTCAGTGGATATCAAAATGGGGTCGAGAAAAAAGTTGCAAATTTACTAGATTAAAGTGGCAAATCTACAAGAAAAAAAGTTGCAGATTTAAGAGATTTAAAGTGGCAAATCTGTGCAAAAAAAGTTGCAGATATAAGAGATTAAAAGGGGTGAATCTGCGAGAAAATAGGTTGCTTTTTTTCCCACTTCTTTCTCATAAATCTGTGACTTTTTTCCCATGCAGATTTGCTTTAAATCTCTTAAATCTGCAACTTTTTTCTTGTAGATCTGCCACTTTAATCTAGTAAATTTGCAACTTTTTTCCCGAAATATTATATTTTTTATTTTGGATATCCGCTGAAGTTACCAAATACGGCTCTTCGCCTGATAAAGGGTTAACGGTTGCGAATGATAAGACTTTGAAGCTAACAAGAGTTTTGGGCACTACTTGCTGAATTCAACCTTTATTGTGATTTTCACTGCTTTGGACAAACTAGTCCTCATCTCTAAAAAACGCAGCATGTCAGAAAAGGAAATTATAGTCACTGATAAAAGATTATAGAGTTCAGTGCTAGCAGTAAAAGGGGCTAACTCAGTACTTTTCCATGACATTGCAAATAAAACATGGTTTTCATAGCTCATTGCAAGTCTACTTTGGATAGTTATGGCTGATATTCAAAATCCTGATCCAGAATAAAAAAAAGGATTTGCACTTCCGGATCCTCGCTGTTAAGCTCTAGAACAGGAAAGGGGAACTAGGTTCTGCTGGAACCAAGCTTGTTCAACTGTTGGAGCCGTTCTGTAATTCGAGTGAACTGACCCTTTAACTAAAATGTTCAAATAAATGGCACCATTTTTTATAACCTTACATACTTCACGCATACAATTTGAGATTATTCACCATCTTATAAAAATGTCCTCTAATTTAGCTTGGATGTTTTATTATAATAAAGTAATGTTATGAACAGTGATGCCTAAGAGAACTGTGGGCTGTAAATTATTAACACTCGGAGGTGGTGCAACCACTATGAATAATTATGTGTTTATGAATGTGTAGGTTGAGTGAGTGTGTTTTGGTGAGTGTTTTATTTAAGAGTTAAACACATTTATTTATATATTTTTTTAAAAACCCTCTACATTATATATGGGTCTCTGAAGCTGATTAGTTGCTGCACTCTTGATTTTAAGAATTTCATCAAAAATTGATTAAAATACGGACAAGTGTGCATAGTGACAAATGTGCATATGTGTGTTATGTGTGCGTGACAGGTTCTCGGACTGCAGAGCTGAGTCCTCAAGGCTCTCCTACACTGGGACAGCAAAGCAGCACCAGTGAGGACATCTGGGTGCTACGGAAACCTCTGTCAGGTAAACTCCCAAATGTATTTTCCCATCACAACACTGCAAAAAAGCCAACTTGTATTTTTTGGCCTAAAACAGTGATTTAATTTGGTAAAACTTGGAAATATAAATTACTGACATTTAGAGCAATAATGTAAGTTAGCACAACAAAGGAAGCCAGTTGTCTGCTCAAAAACAAGTTGGTGAGTTGTTGTTACTTATATCTTTAAGTTGGGGTTCACAACAAGGGACAATAGTTCTGATAACTCTTATTTCTTTGTTGTGAAATGCGGGAAAGCGGTGAAATTCAGTCATCAGCTTGTGATCACTGATCTTTGCTTTTCACTTAGTTTTTTTTTTTTTTTTTTTTTTTTCTTTTACTTGTAATGTTAATCCTGTTGTCTTTTTTATCTTGTCTGTGTTTTTACTGTGCTTGAACATCCTGCCCAGGGACTACAGGTGAAAATTAGCTATTTAGCTAACCCTGGTATAGAAGCTATTCTATGCATGGTCCCTGTCAAACAAAACCAATAAATAAAATAAATAAAATAAAAAATAAAAAATCAGCGAAAGCTAGCGGCTAACTGATGCTAGCGGCTAACTGATGCTAGCGACGCTGCTTGTTACAGCTACAAGAGTAGCCATTAGCGTATCAATGCTAACTCAAAATTGTGGTCACAACATTAGCTGACATTTCATAGCGGCGTTACAATCGTGCCAGAGAAATTCAGAGTTGAGCAAACTCAAAAACAAAACTTAAAATATTTAGTTTAATTGTCCAACTTAAAATTTTACTGAAGTCTGTTGCCTTGAAATTTTGAGTTCACCCAACTTTTCTTTTTTTGCAGTGAATGTGAAACTGTGTATTTGAGGAATTTTTTCTATATAATACTGTTTTTTGTTTGTGAAGGTGCAGAGCGCAGTGGCAGTGTGGGCAGTCTGGGCAGTGTTCGTTCATCCAGCAGCTTGCAGAGCTCTGGAAACACACATGTTCTGACCACCCCTGCACCCAGTCCACACCCTGCACCCACACCTGGGGTCAACACACACGGCCTTAATGCTCCAGGCCTGCACGCACAAGCTGAAGGGGTGAAGGTAAGAGACGTGTGTTTACCTGCATGTGTTTGCATCGGTTTCCCTCACAATGCTACTGGATCTTTACAAAACAACAAGCACATGATTTCTGTGAAAACATCAAAACATTTTCAGGAAACAAACACAAGTGTAGTTACCAGGTTAACCACAATTCTGTTTCCTGTTCAGTTTGTTCTTCCGCCGTAAAGATCAGCATTGCTTTTTTTTTTTTGCAGTCGACCAGATGCATTGTCCTGGTTTTATTTTTATCAACCACACAGTAAAATAAAGCCTCTAAATTACAAGTTAACCCTTTATCAGGCAAAGAACTATATTTGGTAACTTCCGGTAATATTTCGAGAAAATGTTGCAAATTTACTAGATTAAAGTGGCAAATCTACAAGAAAAAAAGTTACAGATTTAAGAGATTTAAAGTGGTGAATCTGGGAGAAAAAAGTTGCTTTTTTTCACACTTTTTTCTTGCAAATCTGCAACTTTTTTTGCACAGATTTGCCACTTTAAATCTCTTAAATCTGCGACTTTTTTTCTTGTAGGTTTGCCACTTTAATCTAGTAAATTTGCAACTTTTTCTCGAAATATTACCTGACTCTAACTACCAAATGTAGTTCTTTGCCTGATAAAGGGTTAAACCTTTTCTGCCTGGAAATTGTAAAAGCTAAATTGTTAGATTGTGGAAACATCAACAACAACAACTTGATAAAATGATGAAAAATGCAAGGGAAAATTTATCATATTTATGTTTTTAACAAATGCTGGCTTAAAAAAGCTACAACAGTTGGTTTTCCTAAATTTGTGCAATTTCAGAACTATTACTCATGATTATAGTCCCATAAGCTAACCCCAAGTCACCGGCAGGCAGGTGGGTTTGAAGAGATTAAGGAAATGATCAATATCACATGTATTTGGCCCTGACAGCAACACAAATCTTGTCTTGAAGGCTGTTTTTTTTTTCTCCTTGCAACTTTTTTCTTCCATAATGTGCTTTCATTTTCTAATATGTGATGTCACCCTGCAGGTCTGCTCTCTAATACCTTTAGTACATTGTAAATTTAATGGTATCACAGGATATAACTAGTGTATTTTCAGGTAGTACCTTAAAAATGCAGAAACAACAATTAGCTAAATTGGAAAGTGTTCCTACATAATGCTGGAGGGCCATTATCTATTTTAAGAAGTATTTGTCTCTGCTGGATCTGTTGTTGGTAAACTGGAGGAAATGCAAGAGGAAGCAGGTCAGAAGCCAGAATCTGTTTGTTATATGTTCACTTAATCCACTGAACTGAGTCACAAGGCACCTCTGGGATTTGAATGATTATGCTTGAGTAAATGTTTCATTTTGTGTGTGTGTGTGTGTGTTTTTGTGTTTATAGCTCCTGGCCACTGTGCTGTCCCAGTCGGTAAAAGCCAAGGAGCATCTCTTGGAGCAGTCGCAGTCTGTTGAGCAGTCAGCGAGTAAGCACACAAACTCACCCAATTACAACAACAAAAAAAAAGCTTCTGCTTTACTTCAAGTGATCGTTTGTGGCATTTTGCATTTAATTGAAAAGCCGTTTTAGCTGCTGCATTCTGCTAATTGATCAAAGACAGCAGTCATTTAAACAGATACTACAAAATGTGTCCTCACTTCCTCATAAAAAGAAAATTATACTGATGCAGACATTCAAAAAAAAGATTCTGTCTGTAGTAAAGTGATGAAAATTTAAAAAGATCAAGGTGGTGTTTATCAGTACAAGTGCCTCGGGCTTGTTTTGATCGCTGCTTTAATACTTTTTTTTCTCCTTCATTTCACTTTTAGTCAACCTGGCCCTCTAAAGACCACCTGTCTGTTCATATCAGACACAAGCAGCATTTCCCGCCCCCGTCTTTGTATTATAGCCTTGTAATTTAAGTGATGCTTTATTTATAAAAGCTGCTGTACAATGCTTTTCTTAACAGTCAGGGACATGTCGCTCTGTCTTGGGAATAATCCCTTTTGGGGTTCTTGCAATCATATTTGTTCATAATGTGCAAAATAAAAACTAATGTGTAATTAGCCCGAGCAGCAATAGCCACCAGAGATGAAGAGACAGACACTGAGACAAACCATCAGTGTAACATCCAAAGAAATAAACATTAAAATAAGAGCCAAGTGCAGCAGGACAATATCTGTCTTAGAATGAAAAGAACTCACCATATAAAAATTTGATTAAGAAAAAGAAATTTTTTTAGTTTTGGTTTAAACTTGCAGGTTTTGCTGTCATTTATTAACCGCTGTCTATGTTTAACAACTTAATGAATGATTTTTTTTGGCTCAGGTCCCACAGGTAACTTGTAAAGCTTCATTCCTAACAAGGCATTTACATGTTTACTGTAAGCAGCTGCACTCTGCTGCAAGAGTATTGCTTGGGGCTACAGGAAGAAGCACATTTGTCTTTAAAACAAGATTGATTAATTTATTTACACATATAGTGAATTGTATAGACATTTATATGGCATCTCAGACACACCATTTAAATTTGGGCTCTGTGCTTCTAGTCGTAGATGAATTATCAATCTCACTTTGACAGAAGCATATAAAATTAGCATATTTTATTCTGCTGCCGTTCTACTGGTTTAAGTGATATGTGGGAAGTGTAGTGCTAAAACAGCACCTCAGAGCCAGCCAACCATGACCGCTATTGCCAAAATTACTGTGAAGGACTACACAGGCAATATAAACCAGGATTGATTTAATATCTCCACTGCTTCCTCAAAGATTTTTACACAGATAACACAGTTTCTTGGCTTTGCAACAAGGCACCCAATCAATTTCCAGGTTCCTTAAGTTGTTAATAATTTATTAGAACAGAGATCTAACAAGAAGTGATCTAAGGGGAAGAAGCAGTGCTAAGAAGCTTTTCATTTTGTAAATAATTAACAATGTAACTGCAAGAGTTTTAACTCATATTGAGTGAAGGATTGATGGATGAAGGAAGCCTCTTTCATTTCCTGAAGTATATAATGTTTAAATTTTTACTCTAATTTGTTATTAATTGCATTTTTCTTTTGAAATAATCAGTTACAAATTACAAAGAAACTCCAGGATCTAGAAACTAAAACACAAAATAACATAAAATATAAATATGTCATGTGAAATACTGAGTGCATTCATACAGCTTAAAACAATGGTTTGTGTATGAAATATTGTAATTAACTCAAAACTCCTTTATTGCCAAATGTAATATATTTTATTCTTTTCCCTCTTGTTTCTCTCCCCTGTCTTACCTGTCCACCTCCCCCACAAGGCTCCTCCAGTTGCACAGTTCATGAACAGAGGTCGTTTGAGAAGAAGGCAGAGGAGGATGATGGGAAAGTGAGTTCTTGGATGGCAGATTGGTTCACAATGGAGCCTCCTCTTTCTGTTCTATCTGTTTCCTCTCAACCATCGCTTTGGTTTGAGAGAAAGACATCTACATGGGTGGTTTTCGGTGGGCACAGGGTGTTTGTGTTGCACCTGAACTTTTGACACCCTCAGGATGGGCATGCAAGTGTGTCACCATGGGGCCAGGCAGAGTGACAGACACGTCAAGAAGTCGGTCGCTGTCTTGTCTTCTGTCCCTCCACTAGGGATGGGTACCGAATTCGGTACTTTTATAGGTACCGACCGAATTCCGTCGGTACTACCGAGTACCGATTCATGTAAAATCAAACGGTACCATGTTTCGGTACCTAAACGGCGTTACCTTTAAACTGATCATTGATTTCAACCTGTTTTCATTTGACGTCTTTGATTAACAAGTGTGCTGACGATCGCACTATTTTTTTATTTTTATTTATTTTTTTATTTTTTTATTTACCTCCTCGTCTGGTCCTGTCTGCTCACCGCGGCCACTAGCTGCTGCCCTCTTCCACCCCGGCGCAGAGACGAACAGCCGGCTCTAGGCCTGCTAGCCGCCAGCTGCTAACTCTCCAATGTCTCTACCCGGGCTTGGCCTTCGTCTGCCTCGAGATTGGACCTTCCTTACTCCATTTGCTCTCTCCATTCTTCTGCAGACCAGTCATTAGCAGCTAGCAGCTAGCTGCTGCATCTCTGGTCCTCCGCTAATACTCCGCTCTTCAACTCAGGAATATTACCTGCCACTTTACTCCAAACTGCCTCGCTGAAATTAAATCCCTCGTCTCCTGCGTCATCCTCGATATGTGCACAGAGCAGCCCGACTCAATTTTGTTTTTTCCAACCATGCCACGGCCACAATACTGTCTGACCGGTGCTACGACGTCATTATTTTATTTTACTTTATATTGTTTTGATATATTTTTTAAAGTTTATATTTTGAGAAATAAATATGTTGAATTGAAAAAATTTGATTTTATTATTAAACAAATTAACATTTATTACCACATAAACAAACGCAAAAGTACAGAAAATTGGTACCGTTGAGTACCGGTACCAATTCCCAGGTACCAGGTATCGGTACCGTATCGGTTCAAATGTGAAAGGTACCCATCCCTACCCTCCACCCACCCCCTGTCGTTGCAAAACGGTTAGACACCACACCCCCACATGCTGCCGCTCTAGTCTAGAACCTGCGCTGTGTGTTCTGTGATTCTAGAATGAAGCGTTCAACAGCGGTGTTCTGCCATAGAAGCAAAAGCAGTTAGGTTCATAGCGTATCCTTATTGGTTAATCTCATCCAATGTTCTTTGACACTAAATTCATTCACAAATCATTGATGCCAAAATCTCTAATTGGACCTGTAAAAGGGTCAGTAACCCAATTTAAAAAAAAGAAAACATTTCAAAAGGTGTAATGTCGTTGTGTACCTTAGAAATATTACAGGGTTATTTTTCTGTACATTACATTTTGAGATTACAATAGGTATTGTTTCTGTGGTGTTTTTCTAGAACAGTCTGAACCCCTGTGCTCTAGAGTAGGTTGGTATGTTGTATTTGACAACAGTCTTCTCCCCTGTGTTATCAAATAGGCTGCTATGTTGTATTTCAGAACATTCTTCTATTCTATATTCTAGATCAAGCTTCCATGCCGTGTTCTACAGTAGTGTTCCCTGTGTTCTAGAATAAGCTGCTACATTGTGTTCTAGAACAGTCTTCTTCCCGTGTTCTAGGGCAGACTGCTTTGCGGTGTTCTTCAATAGTCTTCTATTCTGTGACCTGGAGTAGGCTGTGCTGTCTTCCACAGTAGTTTTCCCCCTGTGTTCTAGATTAGTCTCCCCAGTCTTCAGGAATAAGCTACTATTTTGTGTTCTCCAATAATCTTCTAGTTCTTCAATAGTTCAAGAGTAGGCTGGTATCTTGTGTACTACCATAGTCTTCTCCCCTGTGTTCTAGAATAGGCCGCTACGTTGTGTTCTAGAGCAATCTTCTCCCTTGTGTTTTAAAGCAGGCTGCTGTGTTGTGTTCTAGAACAGTCTTCTGCCCTGTGGTCTACAATAGACTGCTATGTTGTGTTCTAGAACAATTTTCTGCCCTGTGTTCTATAATAGACTGCTAGTGTTCTAGAACAGTCTTCTCCCCTGTGTTCTAGAATAGGCTGCTATGTTGTGTTCTAGAGCAGCCTTCTCCCATGTGTTCTAGAATACGCAGCTATGTTGTGTTCTAGAACAGCCTTCTCCCCTGTGTTCTAGAATAGACTGCTATGCTGTGTTCTAGAACAGTCTTCTCCCCTGTGTTCTAGAATAGACTGCTATGTTGTGTTCTAGAGCAGTCGTCTGCCCTGTGTTCTAGAATAGGCTGCTACATTTAGTTCTAGAACAGTCTTCTCCACTGTGTTCTAGAATAGACTGCTATGTTGTGTTCTAGAACAGTCTTCTGCCTGTGTTCTAGAATAGACTGCTACGTTTAGTTCTAGAACAGTCTTCTGCCTGTGTTCTAGAATAGACTGCTACGTTTAGTTCTAGAACAGTCTTCTCCCCTGTGTTCTAGAATAGACTGCTATGTTGTGTTCTAGAACAGTCTTCTCCACTGTGTTCTAGAATAGGTTGCTATGTTGAGTTCTAGAACAGTCTTCTCCCCTGTGTTCTAGAATAGACTGCTACGTTTAGTTCTAGAACAGTCTTCTCCCCTGTGTTCTAGAATAGACTGCTACGTTTAGTTCTAGAACAGTCTTCTCCACTGTGTTCTAGAGCAGGCTGCTACGTTTACTTCTAGAACAGTCGTCTGCCCTGTGTTCTAGAATAGACTGCTACGTTTAGTTCTAGAACAGTCTTCTCTACTGTGTTCTAGAATAGGCTTCTGCCTGTGTTCTAGAATAGGTTGCTATGTTGTGTTCTAGAGCAGTCGTCTGCCCTGCGTTCTAGAATAGACTGCTATGTTGTGTTCTAGAACAGTCTTCTCCCCTGTGTTCTAGAATAGGTTGCTATGTTGTGTTCTAGAACAGTCTTCTCCCCTGTGTTCTAGAATAGGTTGCTATGTTGTGTTCTAGAACAGTCTTCTCCCCTGTGTTCTAGAGCAGGCTGCTATGCTGTGTTCTAGAACAGGTCTGTGTTCCGTGCTCTAGAAGAAGCCTGTGGACTCTTCTAGAAGCAGGCAGTAGTGTTCTGTGTTCTGTGTTCTAGAAGCAGGCAGTAGTGGCGTGGCTGGGTGAGTTTCAGCTGCAGTTCTACACCACCCACTTCCTCACCGCGGGATATGATCTAGACACCATTAGCCGCATGACCCCTGAGGTAAGGTCATGACCCTTGACCCCCTCACGCCCCGCCCCTTGTCTGTCAAGGCTCCGCCCAGCACAGGTCTCAAATCAGCTCCCCACTGACGTGGATGATGTCATCATGACCCTCCTGTCTCTGTCACCTGACCCCCGGTGTGAGTCCTGAGCCTCAACCAGTCACTTCTCATACTCTGTCTGCTTCATTTACATACCTGTGTTCACACATGGCCGTGTGTTCCAGTCTGCGCCGTAAACGCTACCCCGTGTTTGTCCTTGAGTGTGTTCTTAATGCCAACGTGTATGTATGTGTGTGTGTTTGTGTTTGTGTATTGAAGCGGACACAGTGGTATGACGTAAACCCCCTAAGGGCAGGGGACAACTCATCAGAGATTATCCAAAGCAAAATAGTCCTGAAGGCATATCACACACAGCTCATGTACAAATGTCAAACGTATGCATAAAATAGTTTACATTTAAGAGAAAAAAAACACTTACAGTAGATGTGGTGGATTCCTGATGTGACTAAGTGTGCTTTGTGTTAAAGGACCTGACGGCAATTGGGGTCATGAAGCCTGGACATCGAAAGAAGTTAACATCAGAGATCAGCAAGCTGCCCTCCACAGACTGGCTGCCAGACCACAAGCCTGTAAGGCTCTCACGTGTACAACACAAACTAGAAAAAAAAGGAGGAGATGTTGAGTTTTGGCTGCTGCACGAACACAGGCATATATACTGTATAAATACACACACAGCTCTTCTTGGTCTGTTAAGAAACTAGTTTTTCAGAATCAAAATACAGCAGAATTCTATTGTGTACCTTTTTTTTTACAGTGCATAAACATTTTATATTGTGCCCAAGTTTGTGTGTCCTTTTGTGTGTTTTAGGCCAATCTGGGAGACTGGCTGACTCACCTTGGTCTTAGTCAGTACTACCAGGTCCTGGTTCAGAATGGGTATGAAAACATTGACTTCATCTCTGACATCAGCCTTGAAGATCTGCAAGAGATCGGCATTACTAAACTCGGTAAGACACAAAGCAGTAGACTGATTGATTTAGTTCCCTTTATATAGATGACAAGTATGATTGTCAAAACTTATGAACACAAGACATGTCAGTCATAACATCATCCCACTTGTTACCAAACATTTTGTGTCACTAAAACACATACAATCATTGAAAACGGTATCAGTTTTGCTGTATCTGGAGTATTTGGTCTGAGTATTCAGCTGTAGCTCTTAACAACCACAGGACGAAATTTCTAAATTTAAAAATACAGATAAACCCCTAAGCAATATGTTTATTATAATATAAAATTAAGATTCTGCTTCTTGCTGAATCATATTTTGTCCTTGCAATTTCATAGCAAATGCCCGGCAGCGGTCCAGGGTTATCTGTGTTAGATATAATGATCATGCATTAGTGCAGGATCGGTCACCATTAAAGATTTGCAGTTTTCCATGAAATTGTAGGGTCAGTTTTATGGTTATTTTTGTAAAATAAACTAACAAATAGTCTCTTCTAGCTGTGAAATCTAAATATGTTCCTCCATTTGTCTCCTCCACAACGCTACCTCCCCTCAGGCCATCAGAAGAAGCTTATGTTGGGAGTGAGGAGACTGAAGGAGCTCCAGAGAGGAGAAAGTAGCTCCGAGCCTCCTCAGAGCCCCTCGACACCTCCATCCAGCCCTGGTAGCAGCAGCAGCTCAGAGCCCCGGAGGGAGGCGAGGAAGCCGAGGGACGGCGTCCCCAGCCCGCTGGCCAAGCCTCGCCCAGGGCTCACACAGTCACAGACCCCTCCCCACACACTGACACAAACCCCACCACAAACCCCCCCACATGGCCGGATGCAGCAGGCGTCCCCCAGGGCTCGGCCCCGCCCCTCCACCCAGCTGGCGTCAGTAGATCCATCTGTACCGCTGCTCCGCCTGCCCTGTGAGGAGGAAGAGCGACGGAGGACTCACAGTCTGATTGGCTCAGAATCAGACTCTAGATACGCGACCGTGTGCCGCAGCAGCTCTGCACATCCCGCCCCCAATGATGTCACCGTTAACCGCAGCCAATCATCTGTCACCCTCCGTCCTCGTCGGAAAGGTCGGCCCCCGACACCGCCTAAACGCTCCTGTTCTTCCATTACTGGGGGTGACGGGGAGGGAGAGCGACAGGTGGAGGGGCTGCTGGGGCTGCCGACCTATCGAGAGCGGCGAGCCAGTGACTGCGGCAGCCTGGGATCAGCTTTAAGATCTCAGGACTCGGCAGGCCTGGAGAGATCAGAGGGGGCTTCTGGGAGCGTTCGCAGCCTCGCCGCTATGCTGGAAACATCCATCGTGGGTGGAGCCAAAACCCTGCCAAGGAACCTGGGAGGCAGCACCAACTACTTACAGGTGGGTGTCTTTGTGTTTGGTTGAGGATTGTATCTTTACATGTTTATTTGTAATGTAGGGCGACAGGTTTCCAATCCAGCTTGCGGCTCTTTTGTGTGGAGTTTGCATGTTCTCTCTGTGTCAGAGTGGGTTCTCTCCAGGTCCTCCAGCTTCCTCCCACAGTCCAAAGACATGCAGCTTAGGTTTAACCCTTTATCAGGCAAAGAACTATATTTGGTAACTTCGGGTAATATTTCGAGAAAAAAGTTGCAAATTTACTAGATTAAAGTGGCAAATCTACAAGAGAAAAAGTTGCAGATTTTAGAGATTTAAAGTGGCAAATCTGTGCAGAAAAAGTGGGAAAAAAGCAACTTTTTTCTCCCAGATTCACCACTTTAACCCTTAATAGGGCACTCATTGAAGTACTTGCAAATTCCAAATTTCAACCCTAGAGAATATTGTAGGATATTACATACAGCCAGAATGTGTAAAAAAAAAACATCCGAAAATAGTATTTTGAGAAAAAAGTTTACGAGATTAAAGTGGTGAATCTACGAGAAAAAAATGCGCAGATTTATGAGATTTAAAGTGTTGAATCTGGGAGAAAAAAGTTGCTTTTTTCCCACTTTTTTCTCGTAAATCTGCGACTTTTTTCGTGAGGATTTGCCACTTTAAATCTCTTAAATCTGCGACTTTTTTTCTTGTAGATTTGCCACTTTAATCTAGTAAATTTGCAACTTTTTTCTCGAAATATTACCTGAAGTTACCAAATATAGTTCTTTGCCTGATAAAGGGTTAACTGGTGATTCTGAATTGCCCATAGGAGTGAATGAGAGTGTGTATGTGTCAGCCCTTTGATAGTCTGGAGACCTGTCCAGGGTGTAACCAACCTTTGCCCAATGTCACCATTGATTGGCTCCTGCCCCCCACAACCCACATTGGGATGAGTGTGTAATGTATGGATGCATTCGTACTATAAATGTTTAACAGTCATGTGACCTCCAGGTGAGTCCGCCTGTACTTCGGCGGCAGGCGGGCGCAGGCGGTCTCGGTTCTGAGGAAGAGGATGTCTTAAGTCGGCGCCGAACCATCAGCGGACCAGAAGGCCTCCCTGGTGATCAGATTGACCTGTTACCGCGGCAACCAGCCCAGCAACGTCCAGAGCCTCGGCCCCGCTCCACCGTGGCCTCCTCGGCAACGGAGATCACAGACGGCACGGCGACCCTCCGAAGGAGGCCGCGTCCTCTGGCGACGGAATCCGAGGCGCCCACATCCGTGGACGCCAACGCCGGCTCCGACACGATACGCAGGAGGCAGCGCACCTCTGAGCAAACAGAAAGTGTTGTTCAAAGCAATAAACAAATAGACTCCCCCAGCAGTCACACAGATAGTAGCAGGAAGAACGGAGGCGAGCCGCAGCAGAACGGCGGCGTGGTCCTGAGGCGGCGGCCGGTGTCAGAGGTCTCTGACAGGACAGAGGCCAACAGAGAGAGCTGTGAGTGGATGGAGGCCAGGAAGTCTCTGAAGCCGCCGGTCTCACCCAAACCATCCACAGTGACGATGAGGAAGGGGCAAGTTGACCCCCCGACCCCGACTCGCAGGGTCCCCATACCCGGGCCCGACACCCCTGAGACGGCTCAGAGCCCCGGTAAGACACATAAGAACACAGAAAACAATAAGAAAACAGCCAAATTGTGACAGTAACATACTGTTTTCCATTAAAAAGGTATTATACTGTAGAAAACAATGCATTCTGGGCAATATTTGTAGGTAGCTTGCCGTTTCCCATAAAATATATGATATATAATATATATATATATATATATATATAGGATATTTTCTAAGTCTCTTCTTGTCCACATTTTTAATGGCTGTATTTTGTATTTTACTTAACTAACTCATTCAGTATATGGTATATTAAAATTACTGAGTTAATATTGGAGGATATTGCATACTGCTAGAATGTGTAAAAAAAATATACAAAATTAATATTTTGAGAAAAAAGCAAAAAAAAAATGCACAGATTTATGAGATTTAAAGTGGTGAATCTGGGAGAAAAAAGTTGCTTTTTTCCCCACTTTTTTCTCGTAAATCTCAACTTTTTTTGTGCAGATTTGCCACTTAAAATCTCTTAAATCTGCGACGTTTTTTCTTGTAGATTTGCCACTTTAATCTAGTAAATTTGCAACTTTTTTCTCGAAATATTACCAGAAGTTACCAAATATAGTTCTTTGCCTGATAAAGGGTTAACAAGTAATACGGCATTGTTCTCGCTTTAGATCCGGTAGCTGCAAAAAGCATAGTTAACTTATAATAGATGAGCCATAAAGTATATTTAAATATCAATAAGCAAACAAAATAAGATTAATAAAGGCATGGCAAAGACATAATGGGTGGGTCATGGGTGTTTGTAATGCCATTATTAACACTTATATAAGTTTATAAACACACAATAATGTTAATAAGCATCTTGTAAGGACTTACAAGGGCCTTATTACTTGTTAATTAATGGTTATTACAAGAACCTTAATATAAAGCGTTACCAAACCTTCTCTCTGCCTCTCTTCAGAGCCGAAGCGTGTCCCTCCTCCTGTGTCCCCGAAACCTCGCGGTCCTCCAACAGCACCTAAACCAGGCAAAGCAATAGTAGCTTCTGCTGCCATGAGCCCAAGTCCTGTGGCTACCAGCCCGGCTGCAGCCAGCCCCACCACGGCCCACAAACCCTCCTCTCCGGTATCCGCCGCTCCTCTTCCAGCCCCTGACACCTCCTCTGCTCCCTCCCTCTCCCCGGGACTGCCCCTTACTTTCCCCTCCCCGGCTCAGAGTCCCTCCACTCCCTCTCCGCACCCCGTCAAACCTCCCCGCTCATCCATCGCCGGCCTCTCCATTGACCTGCTGGGGGGCCGGGAGGCGGAGGAGGAAGAGGAGAGGAGGAGAGAAGACGAGGAGAAGAGGAGAGAGAGGGAGCACAAGAGGCAAATGGAGCAGGAGGAGGAGGAGGAGGAGAGGAAGAGAGCAGAGGAAGAGAATCTGAGGGAGCCGGAGAGGAAAGTTGAAGAAGTCCAGGAGGAGGAGGAGGAGGAGGAGGAGGAGGTGCAGCACCGTTTAGAGGAGACCAGTGCCTCCTTGGCTGCTGCTGTCCAGGCTGTAGAACATAAAATCAAAGAGGAGGACATACAAAATGAGTAAGTATTTATAAAGTTAATCATCACTGAATGCACCATTTATATGTAAAAACCATAGACTGTATATAAATAATGGCCGTAGTCACCGTGACGTCACCCGTTGGTTTGTGGCCCGTTGGAAGCCTCGAGTTCAGCGTTATACTCGTCGCCATCTTGCGTCACCATCTTGTTTCCGATACAGGAAGCATGACCATATTTGGAATGTGGAGGAGGAGAGGGACAAGTAAACCACAGAGTAGTGGGAGTAGAAGGTGTGAACTGGAAACGAAACCAGTTGCCTCGGTTGTCTAAACCCAAGTTGTAGTTGTGTTTCCATCGTCCAAATCCATCAACAAATTCCTACGCACATTTTGAAGATTCTCATGAGAAAAGCTTGATGGAAACCATGGACTGTATATAAATAATGGACGTAGTCACCGTGACGTCACCCATTGGTTTGTGGCCCGTTGGAAGCCTCGAGTTCAACGTTATACTCGTCGCCATCTTGTTTCCGATACAGGAAGCATGACCATATTTGGACTGTGGAGGAGGAGAGGGATCTGATCACTGACTACAGCCTCTCTACACCTCAACCTGACTGAGAGAAGCCGCTGCTAATTCATGTTAGCATTAACTGGAGCATTAGCTGGGATGTTAGCTTTGGCTAGCAAAAAACAAAAACAAAATGTATCTTTCTTACCCCAGAAAACTGAGCAGCGACTCCTTGGAGTGTCTGTTAGTCCAACCAAACACTGAACAAGACATTTAATGAACAAAACGTTCAAATAAACTGTCATTAAGTGAAAATACGGTGAAAGGGTCAAAGTTATGAGACCAAACCGTTAAACGTCCTCTTTTCTATCTATATAACGTTATATATAACTTTATTGACACGTTGCCGTGGATACGCATTGTTCTGCTTCTCTCCTGGTGACAGCTCGCCTTGTTATTGACCTGTCAATCAAAGGTAGCCCCGCCCCAAATCATACGATTCTTTATCTTCTATTTTCTTCTAAATGGGGCCATTATTAGAACTATTGACATCAGATTGTCTTGAAGATGATTTTTTTTACTAGTGATTGAGACCATAGTGTTGTCCTGAAAAAAATTTCAGAGGTAATAAATCAAGTGAGAAGTTTTCAAATTTTGCACTGAAATGAATGGGCAGATTTTTTTTGCAGCCAAACTTAGCGCCCACTTCCTGGTTGGCCTCCATGCTCAGACACGGAGATTGCCGCCTGGTAACAACAGGCTCTCGGGACCACTTGTTGGCATCCAAATCATGATGAGAGGATAAAAGAACATTTGCTCACACATGTAGAGCTGCAGAGTGAGACGACTTGATTCAGAGTGTTCTGGAAATAAAATTCACAAAGACATAATTTGGCAACTGGCAGTTGGAGCACCTTAAACATGACACCCTCATAAAATCCTAAAGAAAACATATCTCAACATGCTTATTCACTTTCTTTACAAGAGGAAGATTAGATATTATATTTAAATCTTGGTTTTTTTTACACCGTAGGGCCTTAAAGGGTGTGCCAAACTGTATTTCACAACACATGTTGTTAATGGTTTTCGTGTGACAAATTAAGCCTTTAAAGCAGAAATGAAAACAAGAACGTGTGGTTTTGGGAGACTCCAGACTATAAATATTTACAGCTGTGGTTCAGTGACAAAACCTGTGCTCAGAAACAAACAAAAAAAATCTTTTCTGAAAAGATGTGAAGTTTTCTTTCAAGGAGAGAAGCCAATTACATCTCCAAAGAAAGATTAAATCACTGAGTTTAAATCCAGCTGAAGCCAAAGTTTACACTCTGTAGAAAACCTGATAAAACATTCAGTGTTTTAAATCACTGATTCTAATTCTGGGTCAGTGGTGCACTGTTTTGTTCCCATTTGAAATGACAAACGGATCTAAATTTGCTCTAAATTTGTTCCCTTCGGCTGGCAACTGTGCCATAGCAACGGTTGCTAGGGCTGGTGTGTACTGTAGTATTTAAAGACTTACGTCAAAACAAACAGACGGTAACAAGGTTGGAGTATTTATAACTCATTTCCATGACATTAAGTTGGTTGATTTGGCACAAAAACATCACTGTGGTAACAGCAAGTACATTTAAATATTATAGTATACTGAGCAGCCACTTCCTCACAATTATTAATTAAGGAGCAACTGGTGTGTCTGTTTACAGCAACCAATCAAATACATTGCATTTTCTGTGGCTGCTAGCAATACTTGTTGTGTTTGCATGAGCAGTGTCTTTCTATGGTACAACTCATTCTCACTACCTACTCGTCACATATGGACGGACTCTTGGTCACCATTACTTTCTAACGTAGAAAATGCATCTAGGGCGATCGGATCACAAGTGGACAGATGAGACAAATAACTGTTTACACCTGTGTGTATCATGTGTCTTCAAGGGTGTCCAGCTGACCACTTGTGTTCAGATTTCATTACTGCATTGTTTTGGATCCCACTGCAGCTCCGAAAAAGTCTCTATGACGCTATGATGCCTTACATCCTGGGTCACACACATAGACTGTATATAAATAATAAACTGTCTTTAACCCATAAGAACCCACGGTGACACGGGTGTCACAAACATTTTACATTTTCTAGTAATGTTCATGTATGTTTTCTCAAGTACATAAGTGTGTTTTTCAGTGTTCTACAGCTACAGTAGCTTGTTGAGAAGCCATCCAATGAGGCAATGTTATTTATTTATTATTGATTTATTATTATTTTGTTACTTAAAACAAATCTGAAATGGACTTTGTTGTCTAACAGCACTTTTAATGTCACAATTTTTATATATGTTGTGGAGATGCAAAGAAAAAGGCAAATTTGTGTTTCTGTAAGCAGAAAATGTGTCTAGTTTATTCATTCAAAAATAAGAAATATCATAAACATAAATACCATAAACGCCCAATGCAACGTATATGTCACATCAACGATCTTTGACAATTAGGGGTAGTATTTTTTTTAAAAACATCATAAATGTGTTCTACTTGTTCTGTTGTATATCCCCTATAATTTTCCTTTAAGGATAACTGGGTCTGGGTTCTTGTAGGTTAAGTTGAAATACAGTGAAAGGGTCAAAGTTCGGGTCAGTAAACGTCCTCTTTTATATCTATATAACGTTATATATATAACTTAATTGACTCGTTGTTGTGGATACGCATTGTTCTGCTTCTCTCCTGATGAGATAAACACTTCACTGCACCTAATTGCTCCTTCAAGTGGTGTATTTGCATTATTATGCTATTATATTATTATCATATCAGTGGCAATAGTGTGACAATAATAATAACAATAATTAGTATGTGGAGGGGCATTAACTTATCATTAATCATTAAGGTATCTTTAAAATGCTCACTAACATAACAGGGAGCCACCAACGGTGGGAGAGTGGTCAGCCACTGTAAGAGAGATATATGAAATGGAGATGTTGACTTTTTCTCTAAGACTGAACCGTAACAAAGCCCTGAAATATTGGTCGAAATGGCTTATGTATGTAAATGAGAAAACAGAATAACTCCTAACCTCCTACCTATGGATTACTGTGACCCTACTTCGTAGTGTGTTTTTCTTTTTCTTTTCTTTTTTCTGAGACAAAGAGTTTGATTTCCCTCGGTGACCTGTATGTTCTGATTTAAGTATGTTCTGATTTATGAGATTCATATGTCTTGATTGTTTGTGTAAGACACTGGAAAAATGTGAAAAATTAAAAATAAAGTTAAAAAAAAAAAAAAATGCTCACTAACAACAGGGAAAAAAAACTAAAATTTGTAATTTTGTAATTTGTAATTTATTTATTTCAAAACAGGGACAGCGCACAATAAAACATTAATCTTGTACAACAGGAGAATATTCATTGTGCTAGCAGGTTCTAGCAGATTGCTGTTTCCCACCTGTAGTCCCTGGGCAGGTTGATGGAACAATACATAGAAAATGAGTATTAAAAAAGAAAATGATTAAGTAAAATTACAGAACACACCAACTTTTCCAGAATTTAATTGAAAATGATGCAGTTTAATGTCTCAGTGTACTCTGAAATTAATGCACATTTGCAACATTTAAAATTCTTTATTGAGCATGATAGTGTTTTGAAATTAAAAAAAAGATTCAAAATCACATTTTATGTTGGACTAAAGGACTAAAAAAAGACACAAAATGACTAAAAAAAGACACAAAATGACAAAAAAAGACCCCAAAAGACACAAAATGACTAAAAAAAGACACAAAATGACTAAAAAAGACACAAAATGACCAAAAAAAGACACAAAATGACCAAAAAAAGACACAAAATGACTTACAAAGACATGAAAATAATTAAAAAATGGACAAAATAGCCCAAGACTCCATAGAGTTAAGTTGTTAACCCATTTCTCGTTCCCTGAAAAAGGCCTACTTGTATAATTCTGAAATGTACATTATTTTTCAGTTTTGGTTAAGCTTACCTTTTTTTATTTACCTCTGGCAGTTCACCACTTACCTTTGGACCCTTTCAAGCTGTTCATTTGACTTGAACTGCTTGAATTTCAATAAAAAACTGGAAAAATTGGGGTGTTCTAAAACTTTTGACCGGTAGTGTATAAAATAGATAAATAGAAACATTAACGCAAGATCCAGCAGGACAGGACAGGCTGCCCCCCAACACACACACACACAATTCCTAAATGTGTACACTCTTGTCTTGACTAAACCTGCTCACTCTCCACTCCTCTAATTACTGACTGTGCTGCGTCGGCCTTATATCAGCTAATCTCTTCCTCTTTTTTTTGCTGCCCAGCTCTCTTTCCAGCAAAAAGTCGACAGTCTCCATCTTGGACGACATCGGCAGCATGTTTGATGACTTGGCAGACCAACTGGACGCCATGCTGGACTGATCTCCTCCCACGTCTCGTCTCCTACAGGCCCTTTCCCCCCCCTCCCCCCCATCATGTGTAGGTGTATCAAGAAAACTCTCCCAAGGCTCCATGCTGGCGCTCTGAGTGACTGTGTGTGTGTGTGTGTGTGTGTGTGTGTGTGAGTGTGTGTCCATCCTGCGTGAGCGCTTCTCATGTAGCCTTGTACAGTACCACGGAGGAGGGAGTCCTCTTCGTCTGGCGCAGTAGCTCTAGTTCGCCTCCCGACGCGAGGAGGCCGCTCCCACACAACCTCTGACCTCTGCAGCCCAGCGAGCAAGTCGCCACCGCGGCCGCCGCCGCCGCCGCCGCCGCCGCCGCCGCCGCCCAGCCTCAGACGGCTGTGTGGACCCCAGAAGCACAATCATTTTCCTCATCCTTTTATCTCTACAGACTCTGACGGAGATGCTAACTCAGTCAGACAGGGAGGCAGACAGATAAGCATATTGCTTGCAACAAAAAAAAAAAAAAAAAAAAAAAAGCACATAAACTGACTGACAGACAGACAGGCAGATGGATAGCTAGATATATGGACAGGATGCATACAGATGAGATACCGGAGAGAGTTTTTAAAAGCACATGGAAAGACAGGCCGCTTTCCGAGTCTGTCCCACTTGTGTGATGTCAAACGGAGGCATTTTTCCAGATGAATCGTAGCCTCTCATTCTCTCCTGTATGAGTGGAGGATTGTGGTTTAGCCGGACTTCCTGACCTGTGTGTTGTCTCTCTTCATGTCGTTGTTGTTGCTGTTGTTGTTATCGTTGCCGTTGTTGTCGTTACGAGTGTGTGTAGTCCCTGCTGATGCTCATGTCAATGTCCTCCCACTCGTACAGTAGTTATTCTAATGATCAGAACGACGATATAGATGTGTGTCCATGAATTTTTGAGACACTAGCACACATATGCACACACACACATATGCTCACACACGCACACACACAACATTGGTTTTAATCTCGCTGGTGTTCTGCTTTGTTGGTGTTTAGCTCCATCTATGGAGGTTTGCTTGGAAGTGAATCTACACATTAACACACACACATTTACATGCAAAAGACACATATATACAAGCACACTCATGCGGTGTATCCCTTTGTCCTGCTGCAGTGAACAGTGTTTTTAAAAGATAATCCTATATTTCAATGCTTTATATAGTACATCCAGTATACATAGAGTTTATAATATACCTGGGTGTTTGAGCTGTTAGAGCTCCCTCTAGTGTTGGTTAGTGAAACTGCCTCTAATCTGCCCACCTTCCATCTTGTCTCCCCCCTTTTTCATCTCCCTCTGTGTCTGTTTTGTTAACTCTGCATCTCTCTGTGCCTTGGTAGTGTTCTTTCATATATTTAAATTACTTTTTTTCTCTATTTTTTGGTTGTTTTCCACTCAAATATGTTTAATGTTTGTTTTTTGGGGGGTGTGGTTCATTACAAACCCTAGCTCCTTGTGTGTCTGTGATGTCAAAAGTAGCTTATAGTTTGAGTTGTGAGTCCCTGAAATCAATCACCCTGTCTGCAGTCCTTCTGTAACCATTGAGAAGCCTTGTACGAGCCCATATTAACCCCCTCCCCCCCTCCGTGTATGCTGTAATAAATTGGCTCCGCTCCTCCTCGGCCCCCCCAGTCTTCAGTGGTCCCCCATGTAGGCCAGACAGTGGATCAACCACCAGTGTTCATCCCAATGAAGAGTTTACTTGTATTTTTATGCTCTTTGAAAACAAAGATATATTTGAGAGACGGATGGTTCTATGTGAATAATAATAATAATGATAATAATAATAATAATAATGATGATGATGATAATTATAGACGTTGAATTGAGGTGAGCTGATTGAGCCTGTACATTTACGGTTGAGTTCTGGATGTGTTGTGACGGCTGTTGTGCCATGGTTGGGTTTAGGTTGTGTTTCTGCTGTGACGATGCATTCCTGTACAGCTGTGATCAGAATAAATGTATAAATTAAACCTTAAAGTGACAGTTTCAGTGTGTTTCTTTCAGATGCCATTTGCTTAGTGACTGGCAGAAAGGATTTGTTGACTTTCTGCAGCAAGCCCAGTTTTATATGAATAACACTTTATACATTTAGTCACTGCAGATTCTAATATTATTAAGAATGTTTTGAAACAACATTTAGACTATAATGTATAGAGGTAAAAAAAAAAATAATTGCAGCAAATGTAACTGCACATATAGAACAGTAAGTATATCTTTTTTCCCCCCTTAATCTAATATTTAATGGCTGTTTAAATCCCTCTTTCTTTCTCTTTTTTTTTTATTACCACAATTCAGTGTATTGTGTAACGATTTGTTGACTTTCTTCAGCAAGCCCAATTTTATATGAATAACATTTTTTTTACATTTAGTCACTGCATATTCTAATATTATTAAGACTTGATATTTAAAATGTTTTGAAACAACATTTAGACTATAATATATAGAGGTAAAAAAAAAAATAATTGCAGCAAATGTAACTGCACAAATAGAACAGTAAGTATATCTTTTTTCCCCCCTTAATCTAATATTTAATGGCTGTTTAAATCCCTAAAAATCAGTATAGTGTTTGGTTTGTGGCCACTCTTTGGATTCAAGACCTCAGTATTTCCAAAAATACTTTTGATTATCCTTAGTATTTTTTAACTAAAGAGCCTAACCCGTAACAAACCACTTTTTTAAATTACTTTCTTTCTCTTTTTTTTTTTATTACCACAATTCAGTGTATTGTGTAACGATTTGTTGACTTTCTTCAGCAAGCCCAATTTTATATGAATAACATTTTTTTACATTTAGTCACTGCATATTCTAATATTATTAAGACTTGATATTTAAGATGTTTTGAGAACAACATTTAGACTATAATGTATAGAGGTAAAAAAAATTAATTGCAGCAAATGTAACTGCACAAATAGAACAGTAAGTATATCTTTTTTCCCCCCTTAATCTAATATTTAATGGCTGTTTAAATCCCTAATAATCAGTATAGTGTTTGGTTTGTGGCCACTCTTTGGATTCAAGACCTCAGTATTTCTAAAAATACCTTTGATTATCCTTAGTATTTTGAACTAAAGAGCCTAACCCAAACCAAACCACTTTTTTTTATTACTTTCTTTCTCTCTTTTTTTTTTTTACCACAATGCACCAGCATTAACTTGGTGACATGGAAATAATAATTATAGTCTGTGATGCAGAAATGAAGCACTGTGTGTATGTTAAGAAAGTGTCACCATAACATTGCATATCAAGCAGACTTGTTACAATATTCTGCAGCACCTGAGTTGACACCTGCAAGCATAACACATTTCAAATCATTATTAAAATAACCTGCCTCGGGTAGGCTATCTTTGTCACTACAGATTTTTCATGAAATGTGTCCTAAAAATTAGGCAAAAAACCAAAGTTTTCCTCAATCCTATTTCCCAACAGTACAGCAAATGTTTTTTTTTTTACCCCCAGTCTGGATATATAAGCAATAAAGCTCTTAACAAATTTGACAAAATGCAATGTACACAAAGTGCAATTTGACAAAAGTTAAACCCACTGTAGTTTTTTTTACCTGAAATATTTAACAATTAGGTAAACTGCGTCAAAGTTCAAACTTTTGATACGTTTCCAAAAGTGCTGAAAATTATACTGGAATATTCTGTAAAAAAAAAAAAAAAAAAAAAAAAGTGAATGTGGCACCTATTACTGTAAAAAAATGGAAAGAAAATCAACATTTCTCCATTTTAACGAGAATAAAATGGCTATTAGTTCGTTAGCACACAAAAACTACAACTCCCATGATGCTTTGCCACAGTGTCTGTGGCTAAGACTTGTGGGAGATGTTGTTGTTCAGTGCTAACCAAATAATAGCCATTGTATTCTCGTTAAATTTGAGAAATGCCATCGTTTTATCTTTGTTAAACGAGTCCACTACGTTAATGTAGGACACATACACAAATAATATAGACAGAAAGTCGCATAACTATCGTTCCGCTTTTTAGAAAGTCCGTTTAACGAAGCTCGATAGCAGTTAGCTATGTGGCTAAGTAGCTAGCCCAGAAAGGGGCGGGACTTCCGGGACTTACCGGAAACCGGGTTACCTTCATATGCGCTTCTTCTCGGCTTCCTTAGTTCTTTACGTGCAGCATGGCAGAGGAGAGGGAGGCTGTTTGTTTCAGCGTTTTATTCAAACTTTACCCTCTGACACCAAAGATGACCCGGCTCCGTTTGTCTGAAAGAGATCTAACGGGTCAAAACAGTGAGTATTATGTTTCTAACATGTGGATGACCTTATATATTTTTTAGATTGCCACGTTGGTCTGAGCAGGAACACGTGGGTTTTCTGTAAGGGCCAGAGCTTCCATGTGTTTTTTTTTTTTTACTTTGAAAACCGTTAAAATGGGTTAATATTAACCCTTTATCAGGCAAAGAACTATATTTGTTAACTTCAGGTAATCTTTCGAGAAAAAAGTTGCAAATTTAAGAGATTTAAAGTGGCAAATCTGCGCGAAAAAAGTCGGAGATTTACGAGAAAAAAAGTGGGGGAAAAAACCAACTTTTTTCTCCCAGATTCACCACTATAAATCTCATAAATCTACGCATTTTTTTGTCGTAGATTTGCCACTTTAATTTCGTAAACATTTTTTCTCAAAATATTATTTTCATGGGTTTTTTTACACATTCTGGCAGTATGTAATATCCTCCAATATTCTCTAGGGTTGAAATTTGGAATTTGCAAGTATTTCAATGAGTGTCCTATTAAGGGTTAAAGTGGTGAATCTGGAAGAAAAAAGTTGCTTTTTTTCTCGTAAATCTACAACTTTTTTCTTGTAGATTTGCCACTTTAATCTTGTAAATTTGCTACTTTTTTCTCGAAATATTACCTGAAGTTACCAAATAAAGTTCTTTGCCTGATAAAGGGTTAATATTACCATATGACCATATGATGATGATCTTGCACTGATTGTAAAACAAGTCTTTGCTAGGTCGCCATTCAAATTTTAAGATCCCTACTTTAGTTTAGACTATCTTAATTCTTGCATAACAAAAATGACTTGTTGTGGCAAATGACAACAGTGAGTTCTGTTCAGTTTGTTTTATATTTAAGCAAGGTAGTTTTTAACAGGTTAAAGATCCACCTTATTGCACTAAAAATAATGCATGTAATCTATAAAGTGTGTGGAAATGCAATTACACTAATTATTAAAATGTTCTAGTTGGTGCTTTAGTTAATGACTTTGTGTTTTCTTCTTTGCAGCAGGTCAGCTGGAGGCAGGCTGAGAGGAAGAAACTCTCCTTGAAGATGAACTGGATCAGAGCAAATGTGAGTTAATCTGCTTCATAAACTGTAACATGAATAATTAAAAAAGATGATTTAATTGACTGTTGGCCTGTGATGACAAAATCAAATTACTTTTCTGACACCTACTATGAGAGCTGAACTCCAGCTCCTGATTCTAGCTTTTCTTCTGAGGCTCCATTATTAGTAAAAAGTGAAAGTTTTTCAGAAGTGGACTGCACAAAGACCAACTTTTCCCTGTTTTTTTTTTTTTTTTTTTTTTTACAGCTAAGAATGAGAAGCTGGCTGAACAAAGATCTAAGGCTGCTGTGTCTCAGAGGGTCATTATTGACCTGGAACTCTCTGGTGTTAACATCTGGTAAGTCCTTGCAAATTGTCTGCATTTTATTAATTTGTTGCCTGTGATGACAAAATCAAATTACTTTTCTGACACCTACTATGAGAGCTGAACTCCAGCTCCTGATTCTATCTTTATTCTGAGGCTTTATTAGTCTCACTGCAGCCTTTTCCCTAAAATTGGCTCTTTACACTAACCTTTTCGCCCTAATGTTACAGGTAAGAACGAGCCGGCTGGACAAAGAGCTTCAGTCCTGTGATTCAGAAGGTCTAGAGATCCAAGCTCCTGCTGACCAGGACCTCACCTGTTTGAGATGTGGTGAGTCTTTGCCACATGTCTGTGTTTAAATAATGTTTAGCCTGTGATGACAAAATCAAATAACTTTTCTGACACCTACTATGAGAGCTGGACTCCAGCTCCTGATTCTATCTTTATTCTGAGGCTCAAACAATAAATACATACACGTGATTCTTGTTTCTTTCTGTGAATTAAAATTGAGCTTTTCCCTTTTTACAGGTTGATCCATGACTCAACAAATGGGAACTCATGAACCTGTTCAGGGCTTCAAGTAAAGGAACATTTGTGTGTGTGGAAAAAATAAAGCTGCTTGCTGAATAAAACTGTTTCCTGACTGATTTGTTGAAACCTGGGTAACATGTTTATCTACTGCTAAAGACTGGTAATGTTATGCTCCAGTTGGCCAGACCTGCTGGTCCTCAACTTGATTTTATATGTAAACTTTGCTAAAGACTTAACTTCCTGTATTATAGGGACATATCAATTAGTAATTCTAATTAGTAACATTGATTTTGATGGACTGCATAAACACTGCAGTGTTCCATAATACTGCAGCAAAACCATGAGAATTACATGAAGTGGAGAAAAATGTAGAAATTACAATTTTGAAAACATTGAAAACCTGATGTATGGGAATGAAAATTATGCTATAATAGTCGTAGGATCAAAAATGGTGATTTAAATGTTGTCCTTAAGGGTCTGCATTTTAAAATGTTGCTTTCACTTTGTGTAAATCACTGAGTCGTGTTGCTGCAGTATGCTATAGAAGCATCCTGTGCCTTCCACATTAGGAGGAAACTAATGATCTTGTCTATGTGCCAAATGCATTAACATCAGTTTAAAAAGCCAAAGACGCACAAGGACTCAAATTAAGATCACACTCTGCATTTCAGCTGGTTTTTAAACATTGTCCTACAGCATCACAACAAATTGGATCGAAGTCTCTCACCTCCAGACACACTGGGAATACTTTTTTAAAAGGTAATATAATTCTAAAAGTATTTGTTTTGGAGAATAGGCCTATATTCCATATGTGAATAAAGAGTTTTATAAGGCCACTGCCCCTGTGAAGAGGCCCGTGTCAAATTAATATGATCAATTTAGAACGATGAACAGAACAATTCTTACCTATTTTCTGTTAAAACTATCTTATTGTACACAAAATGAACCCAGAATGTGTACATTATATAATAGTTTATTGTGCAATAAAAGCTTTCAAAATAAAAGATTGTCGTACAAAAATAGTTATTGTTGGTAAGTCTCATTGTTTCAATCAATGTATTAGTATCTTTCCAAATATATTTAAATGACATTTTTAAATAAAGGTTTTGAATGCTTAAATATAATCTTTGGCGTTTTTTAATGTGCCCCTCTGATTAAACACTGGCCCCCACAGGAACACTGGTCTAGAACCGCCACTGGTCCAGGGGGAGAGAAGAGTTTTTAGGCTGAAGATTTAAAAATAAACCTGGACATGAAGCTATTTGCTCCTCATCTCTGCAATGAGTCCAGAAAGCAGATTTAATATTAGTGGAAGGCAATGATGAACTCTAACTTTGTCCCATCTCAGATTTTTTTTTTATTTTTCATAATTTTGCTCTTTAACCCTTTATCAGGCAAAGAACTATATTTGGTAACTTCAGGTAATATTTTGAGAAAAAAGTTGCAAATTTACTAGATTAAAGTGGCAAATCTACAAGAAAAAAAGTCGCAGATTTAAGAGATTTAAAGTGGCAAATTCTCGCGAAAACAGTCGCAGATTTAAAAGAAAAAAATGGGGAAAAAAACTTTTTTTTCTCCCAGATTCACCACTTTAAATCTCATAAATCTGCGCATTTTTTCTCATAGATTTGCCACTTTAATCTAGTAAACTTTTTTCTCAAAATATTATTTTCGTATGTTTTTTTACACATTCTGGCTGTATGTAATATCCTCCAATATTCTCTAGGGTTAAAATTTGGAATTTGCAAGTATTTCAATGAGTGCCCTATTAAGGGTTAAAGTGGTGAATCTGGGAGAAAAAAGTTGCTTTTTTCCCACTTTTTTCTCGTAAATCTACAACTTTTTTCACGCAGATTTGCCACTTTAAATCTCGTAAACTCTTCTCAAAATATTATCCTCCAATATTCTCTAGGGTTGAAATTTGGAATTTACAAGCATTTCAATGAGTGTCCTATTAAGGGTTAACCTCCCATTTCTAATTATCTCTCTCTGCATGTTTTCCCTCCTGCAGCTTGTCCTCATTTGCGTGTTTCCTGCCTCGGTGCGTGTCCGGATTGATTTCCCTACAGGTGCGTCCTTCTGCTCCAGCCTCGTTTGACTGTCAAAGCAGGCGGCGCGGCTGCTCCTCCTCTCCGCCCTGCGCCTCCCGCATCCAGTCGCTAGCAGAGAGGAGCGCAGGGGAGTGCCCTGCACACACACACACACAGCCTCCTCCTACTCCTCCTCCTCCTCGTCTTCTTCTTCCTCCTCCTCCTCCTCCTCCTACACTGAAGCTGGACTCCTCTGCCGGGTAAACTCCACCGACTCTCGGCTGTTATTGTCTCATCCCCGCTAAAAGACCCTCCACCAGCCGGCTGCTCACTAACTCGACCCTCGGTCCTCCGGTAGGCCTGACCGACTGACTGACTGACGGTAAGAGCGCTTGTTTGTTTGTTTGCTTGCTTTTTTTTTTTTTTACTGCAATTTCCATCCCGATACTAAAGCGAGCGAGCTGCTGTTTCGATGCTTTTAGCTTCCCAGCGACCATCTCTGCTCCTTTTATCCTCCTTTACGGTGAAAAGCGGCTCAATTTATATGTAAATGTCACGATCTGCAGCCCAAAATATCCCTGATTACTGAGTGATGGAGGCTGATGTCACCCAGCATATTTAGAGGAGATTTATGATTTAATAATGAGGCCTTTACATGAACAGCTGGCTGCTGCAGCAGGATAGATGGATGCTGGTGGAGGAAACCGCAGACTTACTTTGAGCCATTAGAAAGATGAAGAGGAGGAGAGAGGAGGAGGAGGAGGAGGAAGAGGAGGACTAAACTGATCCCGGGTCGGCCTGAACTCTCCTCTGGGCCTCCTTCTCCTCCTTCTCCTCCTTCTCCTCTCTCTTCCTGCTGTAATGTGGCCTGTAGAAGGGTGCGGCTCAATTTACAATAAGTACAAATAAAAGCAGCAAACACAGATGATGCAGCTTGAAAAATAACGTTATGGTGTTATCCAACAGCGCGTTTCTATAAATAGACTCCTGTACTGGGGCTGCAGCACACACCAGTGTTGGTAATGGTGTGCAAAAATAATTATGGTTATCATAGCTTCTGTTTTATCTGTATTTTAGATGGCAAAAAACAGTAAGTACTGCATATAAGTCATCAAAAAATATTACAAATGTTATTCAATTTCAAAAGGGATATTTCTTACTTATAAATCCACAAAGAATGGTTCAAAGTTTCAATTAATTGGCAAAAAAACAGTAAATACTGCATATAAGTCATCAAAAAATATTACAAATATGTTATTCAATTTCAAAAGGGATATTTCTTACTTATAAATCCACAAAGAATGGTTCAAAGTTTCAATTAATTGGCAAAAAAACAGTGAATACTGCCTATAAGTTATCAAAAAATATTACATAAATAAATATTTTATTCAATTTCAAAAGGGATATTTCTTACGTATGAAGAATGGTTTAAAGTTTCAGTTATAATAAAGCATTTGTTCAACTAAAATGGTTATTATAAGTGATAATAATAATAATAATTAAGCAATACTGAAAATCCTAACATTTCCTGAGTTATTGTATGGTGAAAATCTCACACCGTTGCAGCTCTATACTGTACTGAAGTTGACAATACTTTAAAAAATTGCATTTGAGTATTTTGTTATGGTGCAATTTGATAGTTTTACTTCACTACATTTATATGAAAGCTACAGCAAAAATGAAGTGTGGTTCCTCTACAGCTGTATGTTCAACATGTTCACACTTTATTCAAACGGTGCAAAATGTATCTGAAAGTTACACTGAAACTATAAAGTAACGATACACTCAGTTGCCAGTTTAAAAGCTAAAATTGCAGCAGTATGACTCCTTCATTCAGGTTTTAATGTTTAATGTTAATGTTCTTTGTTGAAGCTGTTTAAGAGGCGTGTCCTGTAATCTATCTGCCGATCCTCATTGATAAATAAATGTGGTTGACGCAACTACATCCTCCAAAATTATCACACGACTGAATCAACGTCTCTCTGAAACACTTTCAACAGAAACATTATAACCTTCATTAACCCTTTATCAGGCGATCAGAACCGTATTTGGTAACTTCAGTGGATATCCAAAATAAAAAATAAAAAAAATTCGAGAAAAAAGTTGCAAATTTACTAGATTAAAGTGGCAAATCTACAAGAAAAAAAGTTGCAGATTTAAGAGAAAGAAGTGGGAAAAAAAGCAACTTTTTTCTTGCAGATTTGCCACTTTAAATCTCGTAAATCTGCGACTTTTTTCACGCAGATTTGCCACTTTAAATCTCGTAAATCTGCAACTTTTTTTATGCAGATTTGCCACTTTAAATCTCGTAAATCTGCTACTTTTTTTATGCAGATTTGCCACTTTAAATCTCGTAAATCTGCGACTTTTTTCGCGAAGATTTGTAACTTTAAATCTCGTAAATCTGCGACTTTTTTCGCGAAGATTTGCCACTTTAAATCTCGTAAATCTGCGACTTTTTTCACGCAGATTTGCCACTTTAAATCTCGTAAACCTGAGATTTTTTTCGCATAGATTTGCCACTTTAATCTCGTAAATCTGCAACTTTTTTCTCGACCCCATTTTGATATCCACTGAAGTTACCAAATATAGTTTTTAAGGAGGATTTACTGTACACATGTATTAGACTGTATTAGCTTTAGCAAGGTGGCCATAATAAACTGGCAAATGAGTGCATGAGTGTGTTTATATTTAAAACATAAACTCAAGCAATTAACCCAAATACAAAAGTACAAAAACCAGTTTGCCTTAAGTACCAAAGGGACCAACCACGGTCCTTCTAACAAGTGTTATGTGTGTGTGTCCAAAGCTCATGTATGTATTTTCATCACTGAGCCGCTTTGGGACCATCTGACATGTTTACTATTACCATAATAAACGTAAGTACTAGTTTATTTTGATCCCACATTACCTAACCTGCTGCTGGAAATTATCAACAGAGCACCAAATGTGTACTAATGTGCCAGTGAGAATAGTCCCAAACTATATACATATACACTACCGGTCAAAAGTTTTAGAACACCCCAATTTTTCCAGTTTTTTATTGAAAATCAAGCAAATGAACAGCTTGAAAGGGTACAAAGGTAAGTGGTGAACGGCCAGAGGTAAATTAAAAAAAGGTAAAATATAATGTACATTTCAGAATTATACAAGTAGGCCTTTTTCAGGGAACAAGAAATGGGTTAACAACTTAACTCTATGGAGTCTTGGGCTATTTTGTCCATTTTTGAATTCTTTTCATGTCTTTGTAAGTCATTTTGTGTCTTTTTTTAGTCATTTTGTGTCTTTTTTTGGTCATTTTGTGTCTTTTTTTGGTCATTTTGTGTCTTTTTTTAGTCATTTTGTGTCTTTTTTTAGTCCTTTAGTCCAACATAAAATGTGATTTTGAATCTTTTTTTACTTTCAAAACACTATCATGCTCAATAAAGAATTTTAAATGTTGCAAATGTGCATTAATTTCAGAGTAGACCGAGACATTAAACTGCATCATTTTCAGTTAAATTCTGGAAAAGTTGGTGTGTTCTAAAACTTTTGACCAGTAGTGTATATATTACTAACCTTTTTTTTTTACTGTTTGAGTGACGTTTGCCAAAAATCTTTAGGGCCAAAACAAAAGAAGAAAATGACGTATTTGTAGTGATGAAGGAAAGAAATCAATACAGCATTGTGTCATGATATTTTACATGACGGTACTTTTGTTGAGTAAAAAGGTTCAACAAGCTTTTTTTAGCAGTTGCAAAAAAAAGCCAGTGAGAGGGAAAGAAACGTGAAAGAGAAAGTCCGTCACCAGTAGAAGTCGTCCTACTTCACTTCATCCTTTTTCACCAATGCAACCCAGTTCTTTTGCTGGGCTGGTACTGGTGCTGGTACTGGTTCACCATTGGTTCAACCTGCAAACCTTCTCAGAACCTGTTGGCTTTTTTCCGGCAATAGACCAGTTTTACTGTGGGGGCCAAGGAGGGGCCAGTGTTTAATCAGAGGGGCACATTGGCACATTAAATGGCAAATATGATATTTAAGCATTCAAAATCTTTGAATGTCTTGAAAAAGACACAAAATGACCAAAAAAGACTCAAAATGAGAAGACAGAATAACAAGAAAAAACCACACAAGACATAAAAATGACAAAAAAAACACAAAATGACCAAAAAAAGACACAAAAAAGACACATAAATGACACCAATGGCAAAAAAGACACAAAATGACAAAAAAAGACACAAAATAACTAAAAAAGACACAACAAACAGACACAAAATTACCAAAAAAAGACACACAAATGACCAAAAACGACACAAAATGACTTACAAAGACACGTAAAGACATGAAAAGGATTAAAAAATGGACAAAATAACCCAATAAGACTCCATAGAGTTAAACTATTATACAATGTTCACATTCTGGGCAACACAAAAATATCCTCCTGCTGACTGTGAACTGGCTAGTGTAACACTAGTTTTGTTACTGTCTACATGCCGTAAATTGTACCGTCTGATTTTGCAGGAAATCTGACTTTCAGATATAGAAATACAACCAATCTTCTCGCTGATGATCTAATTTTTTTATGTAGGTCATATAGAACCATCAGTATTAAATTGAGACCATTTCATAACCAGTTAAAACTCTTGTAGCTGCAAAAAAAGAAAAGTTGGGTGAACTCAAAATTTCAAGACAACAACCTTCGATAAAATTTTAAGTTGGACAATTAAACTAAATATTTTAAGTTTTGTTTTTGAGTCTGCTCAACTCTGAATTCATATTTTTATCAACTCAACTGTAAGTTGTACTAACTTATAATTTCACATTGTAATAACTTTTAATCCTTACTTCTGCTAACTTCTGCAATGTGCTGAATTGGCACGATTGTAACGCCACAATTTTGAGTTAGCATTGATACGCTAATGGCTACTCTTGTAGCTGTAACAAGCAGCGCCGCTAGCATCAGTTAGCCGCTAGCATCAGTTAGCCGCTAGCATCAGTTAGCCGCTAGCTTTCGCTAATGACCGAATTTCACCACTTTCCCGCATTTCCCAACAAAGAAATAAGAGTTATCAGAACTATTGTCCCTTGTTGTGAACCCCAACTTAAAGATATAAGTAACAACAACTCACCAACTTGTTTTTGAGCAGACAACTGGCTTCCTTTGTTGTGCTAACTTACATTATTGCCCTAAATGTCAATAATTTATATTTCCAAGTTTTACCAACTTAAATCACTGTTTTAGGCCAAAAAATACAAGTTGGCTTTTTTGCAGTGTAGCTGCTTTAAGAAGTTAAGATTGTCTTTTGTTTTTCCAAAAATACTCACAGCAAGCTACACGTGGTCTCAAATTAAATGGGTCAACGCAGCATTTTGACAGCAACTCTTTCAGTATGATTATGATCTGT